>NW_027099169.1:0-29225 GCF_037042795.1 Molothrus aeneus | reverse complement strand
GGGTTGAGGGGATTTGGGGGAATTCTGAGGGGGATTTGGGAAATTCTGAGGGGATTTGGGGGGGGTTGAGGGGATTTGAGGCGTTTTGGGTGGGTTTGAGGGGATTTGGGGAATTCTGAGGGGATTTGGGGAATTCTGAGGGGATTTGGGGCGTTTTGGGTGGGTTTGAGGGGATTTGGGGAATTCTGAGGGGATTTTGGGAATTCTGAGGGGGTTTGGGGAATTCTGAGGGATTTGAGGGATTTGAGGCGTTTTGGGAGAGTTTGAGGGGATTTGGAGGTTTTTGAGGGAGTTTGGGGGATTTTGAGGAGATTTTGGGGGGTTTTGAGGGGTTTTGGGTCAATTTTGGGAGGATTTAAGGGATTTTGGGGGTGTTGGGGCTAAATTAAGGGGATTTTGGTGTTAACTAATGGGATTTAGGGGTGTTTTGGGGTTAATTGAAGGGATTTTGGGAGGTTTTGGAGTCAGTTTGGGGGAATTGGGTCACTTTGGGGAGCTGGAGGGATTTCGGGGGTTTGGGGGTAAATTAATGGATTTTGGGGTTAATTGATGGAATTTAGGCTCGTTTTGGGTTAATTTAGGGGATTTTGGGTCACTCTGGGGGATCTTGCAGCTCTCAGGTGTTTGGGGGGTTCCGGGTGGGGATTTTGGGGTTCCCCAAATTTGGGATTTTCCCCCCCTTTAACTCCCCCTGCCCCAATTCCTCTGCAGGGCCAACCCAGCGGGAAAATGCCCGGTAAGAAAATCCCAAAAAATCCCTAAAAACCTCAAAATAACCCCCCAAAAAATCCCTAAAAACCCCCTCAAAATAACCCCCTAAAAAATCTCTAAAAATCCCCAAAACCCCTCAAAATAACCCTGGAAAAACCTGAAAAAACTCCAAAACCCCTCAAAAAATCCCTAAAAATCCCCAAACACCTCAAAATAACCCCAAAAAATCCCTAAAAACCCCCTCAAAATAACCCCAAAAAAATCCCTAAAACCCCCTCAAAATAACCCCAAAAAATCCCTAAAAAATCTCAAAATAACCCCAAAAAATCCCTAAAAACCCCCTCAAAATAACCCCAGAAAAATCCCTAAAAAACCCCCTCAAAATAACCCCCAAAAAAATCCCTAAAAAATCTCAAAATAACCCCAAAAAATCCCTAAAAAATCTCAAAATAACCCCCAAAAAATTCCTAAAAACCCCCCTCAAAATAACCCCAAAAATCCCTAAAAAATCTCAAAATAACCCCCAAAAAATCCCTAAAAACCCCCTCAAAATAACCCCAAAAAATCCCTAAAAACCCCCTCAAAATAACCCCAAAAAATCCCTAAAAAATCCCCCAAGCCCAGCAAACCCCAGAAGCCCCCAAAAGCCCCAAAAACCCCCAAAACCCCCAAAAACCCCCAAAATGTCCCCAAAATGTCCCCAAAATGTCCCCGCTGCAGGGCTCGGAGGGCGTGTACGGGAACGGGCGCATGCTGCACGTGCTGACGGCCGGCGTGGTGAGGGAACGGGGCGAATTCCGGGGATTTTGGGAAAATTTAACTTTGGGATTTGGGGGGATTTGGGGATTTGTGTGGTGAGGGAACGGGGCGAATTCCGGGGATTTTGGGAAAATTCAACTTTGGGGATTTGGGGGGATTTGGGGATTTGTGTGGTGAGGGAACGGGCGAATTCCGGGGATTTTGGGAAATTTAACTTGGGGAATGGATGGGGATTTGTGTGGTGAGGGAACGGGGCGAATTCCGGGGAATTTGGGAAATTTAACTTTGGGAACAGATGGGGATGGGGGGGGTTGGGGAGTTTGGGATTTGGGGGGATTTGGGGATTTGGGGAGTTTTGGGGATTTTTGGGGGGATTTGTGGGGATTTTTTTGGAGAATTTTTAGAGATTTTTTGGGGGGGTTTTGGGGAACTTTTTGGAGATTTTTTGGGTAATTTTTGGAGATTTTTTGGGGGATTTTGAGGGTTTTTTGGGGAAATTTTTTGGGGAATCTTGGGGGCTTTTTGGGGAATTGTGGGGATTTTTTGGGGAATTTTGGGGATTTTTTGAGGGTTTTTTGGGGGATTTTTAGAGAGTTTTTTAGGGAATTTTGGGGGTTTTTTGGGGATTTTTTGGGAATTTTTTGGGAAATTTTTGGGGGATTTTTGAGAATTTTTGGAGATTTTTTGGGGATTTTTTGGGGGATTTTTTGGGGGGATTTTGGGGAATTTTTGGGGGATTTTTGAGAATTTTTGGGGAATTTTTGGAGATTTTTTGGGGATTTTTTGGGGGGATTTTGGGAGATTTTGGGGATTTTTTGGGGGATTTTTGGGGGGATTTTTTGGGGATTTTTTTGAGATTTTTTGGGGGAATTTTTGGGATTTTTTTGGAGATTTTTGGGGAAGTTTTTGGGATTTTTTGGGGAATTTTGGGGGATTTTTTGGGGAAGTTTTGGGGATTTTGGGGGATTTTTTGGGGAAGTTTTGGGGATTTTGGGGATTTTTTGGGACATTTTTGGGGGGATTTTGGGGATTTTTGGGACGTTTTTGGGGGAGATTTTTGGGGGCATTTGGGGCATTTTGGAGAATTTGGACCTTTTGGGATTTGTGGGAATTTAGGTCACTGAGGGTCAGGTGGGGTCATTCGGGGTCAGTGGTCACTCATGGTCACTCTGTGGTCACTCATTGGTCAGTGGTCACTCATTGCTCACTCAGGGATGGTCAGTGGTCACTCAGTGGTCACTGTGGTCACTCATGGTCACTCATTGGTCAGTTGGTCACTCTGTGGTCATTGGTCAGTGGTCACTCATTGGTCACTCAGGGATGGTCAATGGTCACTGTGGTCACTCTATGGTCACTCAGGGATGGTCAATGGTCACTCTATGGTCACTCTATGGTCAGTGGTCACTCATTGGTCACTCATTGGTCACTCTGTGTCCCCAGGGCTCCCTGGCCCAGGTCCGTGTCCGCAGTGGTCACTCAGTGGTCACTCATTGGTCACTCTATGGTCAGTTGGTCACTCATTGTCAGTTCACTCATTGGTCACTCTGTGTCCCCAGGGCTCCCTGGCCCAGGTCCGTGTGCGCAGTGGTCACTCATTGGTCACTCATTGGTCACTCAGGGATGGTCAATGGTCACTCTATGGTCACTCTATGGTCAGTGGTCACTCATTGGTCACTCATTGGTCACTCTGTGTCCCCAGGGCTCCCTGGCCCAGGTCCGTGTCCGCAGTGGCCGAACCTTCGAGGGCATCTTCAGAACGCTGAGCGCCCAGGTCAGTGCTAACGAGCCTTAATTAACCCTAATTAGTGCCTAATTAGTGACTCATTAGTGACTCATTAATGACTAATTAACCTGCAATCACCCCTAACTAACCCCTCGTTAACTCTGCATTCCTCTCTAATTAACCTGCAATCACCCTAATTAACCCTCATTAGCCTGCAATCACCCCTAATTAACCCCTCGTTAACCTGCAATTACCCTTAATTAACCCCTCGTTAACTCTGCATTCCTCTCTCATTAACCTGCAATCACCCTTAATTACCCCCTCATTAACTCTGCATTCCCCCTCATTAACCTGCAATCACCCTAATTAACCCCCTCATTAACTCTGCATTCCCCCTCATTAACCTGCAATTGCCCTTAATTAATCTCTCACTGATCCGCAATTAACCCCTCATTAACCCGCAATCACTCCTAATTAACCCCTCATTGACCTGCAATTAACCCCTCATTGACTGATTAACAACTCATTACCCTGCAATTACCTTTAATTAGCTCCTCATTAACTTTGCATTGCTCTCTAATTAACCTGCAATCACCCTTAATTACCTCCTCATTAACATGCAATGTTCCCCCCCAATTTTCCCATTCCCCCATTTTTCTCATTTTTAACCTTTTTTCCCATTTGTAACCCTTTTTCCCATTTTTTCCCCTTCTTCCCCATTTTTCCTCTTTTTTCCCCATTTTTAACCCTTTTTCCCATTTCTAACCCTTTTTCCCCATTTTTAACCCTTATTCCCCATTTTCCCCCTTTTCCCCCATTTTTACCCTTTTCCCCCATTTTTACCCCTTTTTCCCATTTTTCCCCCATTTTTCCCATTTTTAACCCTTTTTCCCCATCTTTCCCCCATTTTTCTCCATTTTTCCCCATTTTTCACCCTTTTCCCCCTTTTTAAACACCTTTCCCCCATTTTCAATCCTTTTTCCTGTTTTTAATCCTTTTTCCCCATTTTCCCCCTTATTTCCCATTTTAACCCTTTTTTCCATTTTTCCCCCATTTTTCCCCATTTTTAACCTTTTCCCCCATTTTTAACCCTTTTCTCCCATTTTTAACTATTTTTTCTCATTTTTAACTCTTTTTTTCCCATTTTTAACCATTATTTCCCCATTTTCTCCCCTTTTCCCCCATTTTTAACCCATTTCCCCCCATTTTCCCCATTTTTTAACATTTTTCCCGTTTCTGCCGTTTCTGGCCCAGTTTGAGCTGGCCCTGGACGCCGTTCACCGCCGCCCCTCCCCCGCCCCGGGGCCGCCGCCCCTCCCCCGCCGCGAGGACCTCGTGGACACGATGGTGTTCAGGGCGCCGGACGTGGTGACCCTGACCCTGAGGGACATCAGCTTCACCAAAAACGGTGAAATTCTGGGTGAAAAACCGAGATTTTGGGAAAAAACCCGAAATTCCTGTGAAAAACCCCGAAATTCCTGTGAAAATCCCCGAAATTTGGGTCAAAATCCCCCAATTTGGGGCTGGAATCAGGGGCTGGGTGTTCAGGGCGCCGGACGTGGTGACCCTGACCCTGAGGGACATCAGCTTCACCAAAAACGGTGAAATTCTGGGGTGAAAAACCGAGATTTTGGGAAAAAAACCCGAAATTCCATCAGAAACCCCAATTTTGGGCTGAAATCGGGGTTTTGGGGCACTTTGGGCTGAAATCGGGGTTTTCAGGCACTTCCAGGGTTTTTGGGATGAATTCCAGGGATTTTGGGGCCGTTCCTGCTGAATTTTGGGATTTTTGGGGCATTTCCCTCAATTTTGGGGCGTTTTCCTCTGAATTTTGGGGATTTTGGGGCATTCCTGATTTTTCCCAAAATCCTCAGACTTCTCCTCAATTTTGGGGCATTTCCCTCAATTTTGGGCCTTTTCCTCTCAATTTTGGGTCATTTTCCCCTGAATTTTGGGGTGTTTTCCCCTGAATTTCAGGAATTTTGGGGCACTCCTCGTTTTTCCCAAAATCCCCGGATTTCTCCCCAAAATCTCAGCTGGGTGGGGGCACCTGGGGGGGGGGAGTTTGGGTCATTTCCCCTCAATTTTGGGGTGTTTTTTTGTTGAATTTTCCCCTGAATTTTGGGTCGTTTTTCACCGAATTTCGCAGATTTTGGGCCATCCCTGATTTTTCCCAAAATCCCCAGATTTCGCCCCAAAATCTCAGCCGGGTGGGGGCGCCTGGGGGGGGGAGTTTGGGTCATTTCCCCTCAATTTTGGGGCGGTTTTTTGGTTGAATTTCGTGAATTTTGGGTCATTTTTCACCGAATTTCGGGGCTTTTGGGCCGTCCCTGACTTTGCCCGAAATCCCCGGGTTTCTCCCCAATCCGCAGAGCAGCTGCCGGGCGGGGCCGCGCCGGGGCTGAACGGGGAGCGCCGGGAGAAGGTTCTGGAACGCCGCGACGGCGACGGCGACGGCGACGGGGACGAGCTGGACCCGGAGCTGGTAACGGCGGCGCGCCCAAAAACGGCCGAAATCAACCCCAAAATCACCCAAAATCGCCTCAAATTCACCCAAACCCGCCCCAAATGAACCCAAAACCGCCCCAAATTCACCCAAAATCGCCTCAAATGAACCCAAAAACGGCCCCCAAATGAACCCAAAACCGCCCCAAATGAACCCAAAACCGCCCCAAATGAACCCAAAATCACCCAAACCCGCCCCAAATGAACCCAAAACCGCCCCAAATGAACCCAAAATAGCCCAAAAATGAACCCAAAACCGCCCCAGATGAACCCAAAACCGCCCGAAATGAACCCAAAATTCACCCAAAACCGCCCGAAATGAACCCAAAACGGCCCCAAATGAACCCAAAACGGCCCCAAATGAACCCAAAACCACCCCAAATTCACCCAAAATCGCCCCAAATGAACCCAAAATCGCCCAAATTGAACCCAAACCAGCCCTGAAATAGCTCAAAATTAACCCAAACCAGCCCAAAATTGCCCAAATTTAACCCTGAGATGTTCCACTCCATTTTGCCCAAAATCCCCCGGTTTTCCCCCATTATTCCACTTTCCCCATTATCCCATATTCCATATTCCATTTTGCCCAAAATCCCCATTTTTCACCCCATTTTCCCGCAGTCCAATGGCTGGGACGCTGCCGCCCCGTTCGGTTCCATTATTCCCATTATTCCATTTTTTCCCAAAATCCCGTTATTTTCCCCCATTATTCCATTTTCCCCATTATCCCATTATTCCATTATTCCATTTTTGCCCAAAATCCCCGTTTTTTCCCCCATTTTCAGTCCAATGGCTGGGACGCTGCCGCCCCGTTCGGTCCCATTATTCCATTATTCCATTTTTGCCCAAAATCCCCGTTTTTTCCCCCATTATTTTCAGTCCAATGGCTGGGACGCTGCCGCCCCGTTCGGTCCCATTATTCCATTATTCCATTTTGCCAAAATCCCATTTTTTCACCCCATTTTCCGCAGTCCAATGGCTGGGACGCTGCCGCCCCGTTCGGTCCCATTATTCCCATTATTCCCATTATTCCATTTTGCCCAAAATCCCGTTTTTTCCCCCATTATTTTCAGTCCAATGGCTGGGACGCTGCCGCCCCGTTCGGTTCCATTATTCCATATTCCCATTTTGCCCAAAATCCCGTTTTTTCCCCCATTATTTTCAGTCCAACGGCTGGGACGCTGCCGCCCCGTTCGGTTCCATTATTCCATTATTCAATATTCCCATTTTTGCCCAAAATCCCCGTTTTTTCCCCCATTTTTCAGTCCAATGGCTGGGACGCTGCCGCCCCGTTCGGTTTCCGCCAGCGGCTCCTGGGCCCGGCCGCCTGCACGTGAGAATGGGGCAAATTCCGGGGGTTTTGGGCAAAACGGGAGCCGGGGGGGTTTGGGGCTTTTTGGGCTTTTTGGGGCTTTTTGGGGATTTTTTTCGGGGTTTTTTTGGGGGTTTTTGAGGTTTTTTTAGGGTTTTTTGGGGTTTTTTTGTGGTTTTTTTGGGCTTTTTTTGGGGGGGCTTTTTGGGGTTTTTTTTGTGATTTTTTCAGTGTTTTTCAGGTTTATTTCGGGTTTTTTGGGGTTTTTTTTGGGGTTTTTTTGGGGGGTTTTCAGGTTTTTTTTCAGGGTTTTTTTTTTATTTTTTCAGGGTTTTTTTGGTGTTTTTTCAGGGGTTTTTTTGGTTTTTTTTTTAGGTTTTTTTTTGAGGTTTTTTTGAGTTTTTTTGGGGTTTTTTTGGGTTTTTTTCGGGGTTTTGGGGTTTTTTTTTGTGATTTTTTTTATGATTTTTGGGGTGTTTTTGGGGTTTTTTGGGGGGATTTTTTTGGGGGGGTTTTTGGGGTTTTTTCAGTTTTTTTTCAGGTTTCTTGGGTTTTTCTTTTGGGGTTTTTTTTTTGGTGATTTTTCGGGGGGTTTTTTGGGGTGTTTTCTTGGGTTTTTGGGCTTTATTTTTGGGGGTTTTGGGGTGGTTTTTTGGGGTATTTTCTTGGGTTTTTGGGTGGTTTTTTGGGGTGTTTTCTTGGGTTTTTGGGCTTTTATTTTTGGGGGTTTTGGGGTGGATTTTTGGGGTGTTTTCTCGGGTTTTCGGGCTCTATTTTTGGGTGGTTTTTTTGGGTTTTTGGGCTCTATTTTTGGGGGTTTTGGGGTGGTTTTTTGGGGTGTTTTTCTGGGTTTTGGGGCTCTATTTTTCGGTGTTTTTGGGCTGTATTTTTGGGGTGTTTTTGGGGGTTTTGGGCTGTGTTTTTGGGGTGTTTTCTTGGGTTTTTGGGGTGGTTTTTTGGGGTGTTTCCTTGGGTTTTGGGGCTCTATTTTTGGGGTTTTGGGCTGTGTTTTTGGGTGTTTTCGGGCCGTTTTCTGTCGTTCCTGTGCCGGGGTTTTTGGGGCGCCCTTTGGCCGTTTCCCAGCGGATTTCCTCGGGGTTTTTTGGGCTGAATTCGCGGAATTTTGGGTTTTTCACCCTTTAGGGTGCCCCTGACCCGTGAGGACAGCGCGTCCTGGCGGCAGCGCCCGGCCCCGGAGATCGAGGCCCTGCCCGGGCATCGCCTGCGGGCGGCGCCGGAGGACGACGGGGCCGAGGGGGGGCGGAGCCTGCGCCAGGCCACGCCCCCCGCCGCGGACACGCCCCCTCCGCCGGCGGCAGCGGCCACGCCCGGCCCTGGCCACGCCCATCCGGGCTCGGGGCGGGACAGCCCAGGAGGGGGCGCCACGCACAGGTGGGAAAGGAGGGGAAATGGGGCAAAACTCACCCGAAATCAACCCAAAATCAACCCAAAAATCACCCGAAATCAACCCAAAATCAACCCAAAAATCATCCCAAAATTCACCAAAATCAACCCCAAAAATTCACCTGGAATTGACCCAAAATCAACCCAAAAATCACCCAAAATTCACCCAAAATCAACCCAAAAATTCACCGGGAACCGACCCAAAATCAACCTGAAATTCACTCAAAAAATCACTTGGAACTGACCCAAAATCAACCTGAAATTCACTCAAAAATTCACCTGTAATTGACCCAAAATCAACCTGAAATTCACCCGAAAATTCACCTGTAATTGACCCAAAATCAACCCAAAATTAACACTAAAAATTACCCAAAATTCACCCAAAATCAACCCAAAAATTCACCTGGAACCGACCCAAAATCAACCTGAAATTCACTCAAAATCAACCCAAAAATCACCCAAAATTCACCCAAAATCAACCCAAAATTAACACTAAAAATCACCCAAAATTGACCCAAAATCAACCCAAAAATTCACCCGGAACTGACGCAAAATCAACCTGAAATTCACCCAAAAATCAACTCAAAAATCATCCCAAAATTCACCCAAAAAGTCACCTGGGATTGACCCAAAATCAACCCAAAATTCACCCAAAACCAACCCAGAAATTCACCTGGAACTGACCCAAAATCAACCCCAAATTCACCCAAAATCAACCCAAAAATCATGCAAAATTCACCCAAAAATTCACCTGGAATTAACCCAAAATTCACCCAAAATCAACCCAAAAATTCACCCAAAATTCACCCAAAACCAACCCAGAAATTCACCTGGAACTGACCCAAAATCAACCTGAAATTCACCCAAAAAATTCACCTGTAATTGACCCAAAAACAACCCAAAAATTCACCCGGAACTGATGCAACATCAACCCGAAACTCACCCAAAATCAACCCAAAAATCATCCAAAATTCACCTGGAACTGACCCAAAATCAACCTGAAATTCACCCGAAAATTCACCTGTAATTGACCCAAAATCAACCCAAAATTAACACTAAAAATCACCCAAAATTCACCCAAAATCAACCCAAAAATTCACCTGGAACTGACGCAAAATCAACCCGAAATTCACCCAAAATCAACTCAAAAATCATCCCAAAATTCACCCAAAAATTCACCTGGAATTAACCCCAAAATCAACCCAAAATTCACCCAAAATTCACCCAAAACCAACCCAAAAATTCACCTGGAATTGACCCAAAATCAACCCAAAAATCACCCAAAATCAACCCAAAACCAACCCAAAAATTCACCCGGAACTGACGCAAAATCAACCCCAAATTCACCCAAAAATTCACCTGGAATTGACCCAAAATCAACCCAAAATTCACCCAAAATCAACCCGAAATTCACCTAAAATCAACCCAAAAATCATGCAAAATTCACCAAAAAATTCACCTGGAATTGACCCAAAATTCACCCAAAATCAACCCAAAAATTCACCCAAAATTCACCCAAAACCAACCCAGAAATTCACCTGGAGCTGACCCAAAATCAACCTGAAATTCACCCGAAAATTCACCTGTAATTGACCCAAAATCAACCCAGAATTAACACTAAAAATCACCCAAAATCAACCCAAAATCAACCCAAAATTCACCCGGAACTGACGCAAAATCAACCCGAAATTCACCCAAAATCAACTCAAAAATCATCCTAAATTTCACCCAAAAAGTCACATGGGATTGACCCAAAATCAACCCAAACTTCACCCAAAATTCACCCAAAACAACCCAAAAATTCACCTGAACTGACCCAAAATCAACCCCAAATTCACCCCAAAATTGACCCGAAATTTTCTCAAAATCCAACCCAAAACTCCGCCCAAAATTCACTTAAAAGTTCACCTGAATTTCACCAAAATTCACCCCAAAATTCCCCTGAATTCACCCCGAAATTCCCCGAAATTCACCCCAAAATTCCCCCCAAAATTCCCCCAAATTCCCCTCCCCCCCGGCTGACCTTTGCCCTCTCCCCTCCCCCCCAGGGAGAAGCCGCCGCCCCTCCCCCCGCAGAGGGGGCGGGGCCTGGGGGGGGCCCCGCGCTGCCCCCGGGGCGGGGGAGGGGCGGGGCCAAGGCCGGGGGGCGGGCCGCGTTGGCTCCGCCCCTTCCCACAGCGAGGCCGGGCTGGAGCAAGGTGAGGGGGGAGGGGCTAAAGGGGGAGGGGCTAAAGGGGGAGCGGCTAAAAGGGGGTGGGGATAAAAGACGGGGGAGGGGCGTAAATGGATGGGGAGGGGCTTGAGGGGTGGGGGAGGGGTTTAAAAGATGGGGGTGGGGCTTAAAGTGGGGAGAGGGGCTTAAGGAGGAAGGAGGTGGGGCTTGAATGGTGGGGGAGGGGCTCAGGGTTTAGGGGAGGGGCTTAAAGGAGTGGGGGAGGGGCTTAAAGGGGTGGGGGAGGGGCTTAAAGGGGTGGGGGAGGGGCTTAAGGGGTTGGGGGAATTTTTGTGGGAGGGGCCTGGGGTCGGGGGCGGAGCCTCCTGACCCCTCCCCCTCCCTTTGCCCCTCCCCCCCTTTCCAGGCCCCCCCCGGACGTCGCCCAAATCCCAGCGGCCCCTGCGAGGGGGGGGGAGGGGCCAGGGCGGGGCTGGGGGCGGGGCCGCCCCTCCCCCGCCCCTCCCCCCGCCAAGGCCGAGCCCTCCCCGCCGGGGTGGGGGGGGAGGGGCGGCCCCGGAGCCCCGCCCTCCCTTCCCCTCCCCCACCCAAGGAGGCTCCGCCCCCTCCCCCTCCCCCGTGCCCCTCCCCCACCCCCCCGGAGCTGCCTGAGACCCCCCGGAAAGGTGAGGGGGGAGGGGCAAAGGGGGAGGCCCCGCCCACCAGGACAAAAAAAGGGCGGGGTCAGGGGCGGGGCGTCTTTGCTGCCCCTCCCCCCATCCCCCCTCCTGCAGTGCTGACCCCGCCCCTCCCCCACAGGAGGCGGAGCCCGGAGCCGGGAGGAGCAGCGGGGGATGGCAAGGTGGGGGAGGGGCAAAGGAAAAGGAGGAGGAGCCAAAACAGGGGGGAGGGGCGAGAGGGGGAGGGGCCAAAGAACCGGGGGGGGGGAGGGAGGGGGAAAATCGGGGTGGGGGAGGGGCGGAATGGGGGTGGGGGGAGGGGCGGGGTTCGGGGGTTTTTGGGGGCGGTTTGGGTCGTTTTGGGTCGGTTTTGGTGATTTTCCGCTCTTTGGGGTTTTTGGGGTTGTTTCGGGCGGGGCTGATTGATTTTGTGGCTTTTGGGGTGATTTCGGGTCATTTTGGGTCATTTCGGGTCATTTTGGGTCATTTCGGGTCATTTTGGGCTATTTGGCAGTTTCGGGTCACTTTTGGCCGTTTTTGGTAATTTGGGGCAGTTCTGGATGATTTCGTTTAAATTGGATGAATTTGGGTCATTTTGGGGTCATTTCTGGCTCATTTTGGGGTCATCTTGGGGTCATTTTTTGGGTCATTATTTTGGGTCATTTTTGGGGTCAATTTTGGGTCATTCTGGGGTCACTTTTGGGTCATTTTTTGGGTCATTTTGGGGTCATTCTGGGGTCATCTTGGGGTCATTTTTTGGGTCATTTTTGGGTTCATTTCTGGCTCATTTTGGTTCATTTTCCCCCTCCCGTTTTTCCCCCATTTCCCCCCCATTTTCCCTCTCTCCCCTCCCCCTCCCCCAGGTCCCCCCGGAGCCGCCCCCGCCCCTCCCCCCGCCCCGCGCCCCTCCCCCCTCCCCCCCCGCGGGGGTGGGGGCGGGGCCGGGAGGGGGCGGGGCCAGCGCGACCCCCCCGGGGAGCCCCCCGGGGTGGGGGAGGGGAAGGAGGAGGCGCCGGTGTCGGAGTGAGTGGGGGAGGGGCCGGAAACGGGGGGGGGAGGGGCCGGGAAAGGGAGGGGGCGGAGCCACAGGGGATGGGGGGAGGGGCAGAATCCCAATTTTGGCCGTTTTGACCCCAAATTTTGGGGGCGTGGTTTCGTGGCGGGGGAGGGGCTAAGGGGGGGGAGTGCGGCCCCTCCCCCACCCCCACCCCCCCAGGGTCTGACCCCGCCCCCTCCCCTTTGTGCCCCTCCCCCCCCAGGCAGGTGAAGCGCTCGAGGCTGAACCCGAACGCGAAGGAATTCAGCCCTGGGCGGGGCCTGGTGAGAGGGGCGGGGCTAAAGGGAAAAGGGGCAGGGTCAAGGGTGGGGGAGGGGTTAATGGGGTGGGGGAGGGGCTGAGAAGGGGGAGGGGTTAAAGAGTGGGGGGAGGGGCTGAGAGATGAGGGAGGGGCTAAAAAGTGGAGGATCTGAGTGGGGGAGGGGACAAGGGGTGGGGGAGGAGCCTAAAGGAGGGGGAGGGGCCTAAAGGAGGGGGAGGGGCCGAGGAATGCGTTGGGCGTGGCTGGAGGGGGGAGGGGCGGGGTTAACTCATTGTGGGCGTGGCCACGGCGCTTCCAGACCCTTCTGACCCCGCCCCCTTTTCCCTCTCGCCCCTCCCCAGGCCAAGGCCCCGCCCAGCGCCGCCCCCTCCCCCACGCCCCGCCCCTCCCCCACGCTGGGGGTGCTGCCCGGAGGGGGAGGGGCAGCAGCAGCAGCGGCGGGGGGCGGGGCCGGGGGCGGGGCCGGGGCGGGGCTTTACCCGGCCCCTCCCCCCCACTACATCTCCTACATCCCCCAGCTCCACGTGGGCCCCGCCCCCGTCCAGGTGAGCGACGGGAAAGGGGGCGGGGCCGGGAATTGGGGGCGGGGCCGGGAATTGGGGGCGGGTCCTTGAATGGGGGCGTGGCCTGCTCTGATCCCGCCCCCTTTTCCAGCCCCCCCAGCTTTTCCCGTTCCCCGTTTCCGGCTCCGCTTCCGGAAAATTCCGCGGGGCCAAAGGTGAGCCCCGCCCCTCCCCCACCCCCCCCCAAGGGGTTGGGCTCTGTCCCAGCCCCGCCCCATCTCTGACTCCGCCCCCTTTTGTCCCCTCCCCCCTCCAGGCTCGCCCCTCCCCCCCCGGAGCGACGCCCACCCCGCCCCCGGCTCGGCCCCGCCCCCGCTGGTGGCCGCCCCTCCCCCCCCCTTCTCCTCCTTCATCTCCTTCGGGCCCCCCCAGGGCTTCGGGGCGGGGGGGGGAGGGGCCCCCCCGGGACCGCCCCCCCCGCTGGTGCCGCCCCTCCCCCACTACCAACAGGTGACCAATGGGAGAACGGGGGGAGGGGGGGAGGGGCTGGAAATGGGGGAGGGGGAGGGGCTAAAGGGTGGGGGAGGGGCTGAAAGTTGGGAGGAGGGGCTTAAAGTAATGTGGGGGTGGAGCTGAGGGTGCGGGAGGGGCCAATTTTTGGGTGGGGGAGGAGCAAGAAACTTTGGGGGAGGGGCCTGGGGTGGGGCTCTGAATATTTATGAGTGGAGGCGGGGCTCCGAATATTTATGAGGGTGGGGGCGGGGCTCTAAAGCCCTCAATGAGTGGGGGATGGGTCAGCCCCGCCCCCTGACCCCCTGACCCCGCCCCTTTTTGCCCCTCCCCCCAGCCCGTGTTCGCCCCGATGCTCCCGGGCAGCCCCAGGCTCCTGGCCCCGCCCCACCAGGGCCCCGCCCACCACCACCCCTCCCCCAACGCGCTGGTGGGCGGGGCCGCCCCCGCCCCGCCCCCGCCGGCAGCAGCGCCGCCCTTCGCCCCGCCCCCTCCGCCGGAGGCTCCGCCCCCTCCGCAGCCGCTCTACGGTGAGAGCCGCCCCTCCCCCACCCCGCCCCCATTTCCGGTTTATTCGGGGGGGGAGGGGGCGGGGCCTGGCCCCTCCCCCCCTGCCCTTTCTGGTTTCTGACCCCGCCCCTCCCCCACAGCCGCGGTGCACCCGCCCTTCCCCCCCCCCCAGCTCGGCCCCTCCCCCACCCCCGCGGGGGGGTCCAACCCCGCCCCCACGGCCTCACCTGGGCAGGTAAGGACCCAAACAATGGGGGGGGGGGAGGGGATGGGGGGGAGGGGCCAGGCCCCGCCCCCTCCCCCGCGCCTGACCCCGCCCCTCCCCTTCTCTGTTCCAGCACGGAGGAGGCCCCGCCCCCGCCCCTCCCCCCCCGCCCCGGGGCTGTTCCTGGGAGCCGCCCCCGCCCCTCCCCCACCCGCGGCCCCTCCCCCCCTACCCCCACCCCCCTCGGGAGGCTCCGCCCCCGCCCCTCCCCCCTCGGCCCCGCCCCCACCTTCGGGAGCCGCCCCTGCCCCTCCCCCACCCCCGCCCGGCACCACCCCCTCCCCCCAGGGCGGGTTCGGCCCCGCCCCTCCCCCGCCCCCGGCCCCGCCCCCGCCGCAGGGGGGAGGGGCCGCCCCTCCCCCACCCCCGGCCGTGTTTGCGCTGCATCACCATGGATACGGTCACGTGACCCAGGTGGGGGAGGGGAACAGGGGGGAGGGGAGAAAAATTTGGGGGAAAATTTGGGATTCTGGGGGTGGGGGAGGGGCTGGGAGTGGAGGGGGGAGAGGGGAGAGGGAATCAAAATTTGGGGAAAAAAAAGAAAATAGTGGAGAGGGGGAGGGGCCGGGCGGGGGAGGGGCTTTGGCTTCTCTCGGCTTTGGGGGGCGGGGCCTCGCTGACCCCTCCCCCTCCCCTCCCCCCCAGCCCCACGTGCCCGGCCCCGCCCATCCCCCCCCCCAGGTGATGCTGCTCCACGCCCCTCCCCCACCCCAGGCCCCGCCCCAGCCCGGGGGGGGCGCGGTGGGGGTGGGGCCGAGCCCCGCCCCCTTCGGCTTCATCGGCCACGCCCCAGGTGAGGATGGGGGCGGGGCCAAAGGGAGGAGGGGCTGGGGTGGGGGAGGGGCTGAGGCCCTGGGGGGCACCCTGGGGTCATTCTGGGGTCAGGGGTCATTCGAAGGTCAGGAGTCATTGAGAGGTTACTCTGGGGTCAGAGGTCGCTCCAGGGTCACCCTGGGGTCACTGAGGGGTCATTTTGGGTCACTCAGGGTCAGTGTGGGGTCATTCAGAGGTCATGGGCCACTCAGGGTCAGGGGTCACTCATGGTCACCCCGGGGTTATTCAGGGCTCAGAGGTCACTCAGGGGTCACTCAGGGGTCAGAGGTCACTCAGAGGTCATTCAGGGGTCAGAGGTCACCCCCCCATCCCCCCCCCCCGTGCTGACCCCTCCCCCTCTGCCCCTCCCCCAGTTCAGTCCCAGCAGCTCCAGTTCCACCCCCCCGGGAACTGACCCAGGACACAGGAGGGGGAGGGGCGGCCCCGGGAGGGGGAGGGGCGGCCCCGGGAGGGGGAGGGGCCTCTCACCCCTCCCCCACCCCCCCTTGGAGCCCCCCCCAGCTGGCCCCGCCCCTCCCCCACCCCCTTTTTGTATTAATTTATAGTGGGGGGAGGGGCCGGGAGGGGGTGGGGGGAATTTGGGGCAGAAAAAGGGAAAAAAACCCGAAATTAGAAAAAAAAAAAAAAAAAAAAAGAATAAAAACGAAAAAAAGCAACGGAGGTGGAGCCTTTATTGGGGGAGGGGCGGCCGCGTGGCCACGCCCACCCCAAACCGTGATTGACACACACATACCCCTCCCCCCCATGGCAGGTGGGGGGGAGGGGAAGTTCCCACACCCCTCCCCCTCTTTTAATTGGGTGGGGGAGGGGCGGCTGCTCCCCATCCCCCCCCTCCCCCCCAAGAATGGGGGAGGGGCCAAACCCCGAGAATGGGGGTGGGGTTTGACCCCTGTGGGGGGAGGGGTCACCTCCCATGGGTGGGGGAGGGGCTCACCCCCAGCTCAGCTCCTTGTCCCCCTCCCCCCATTGGCAGCGCCTGGGCCGCAGGGGGCGGGGTCAGCGCTGCGGGGGGCGGGGTCACCCCCCATGGGTGGGGGGCGTGGCCAGCGCCGCGGGGGGCGGGGTCAGCCCCAGCTGAGCTCCTTGTCCGCCTCGGTCATGGGCAGCACCTTGGCCGGGGGGGGGGGCGGGGTCAGCGCTGAGGGGGCGTGGCCAGCGCCGCGGGGGCGGGGTCAGCCCCAGCTGAGCTCCTTGTCCGCCTCGGTCATGGGCAGCACCTTGGCCACCACCCCGGTGCCGATGGTGCGGGCGCCGTCCCTGAGCGTGAAGCGCTGGCCCTGCTCCAGCACCATCGGCTGCCGCAGCAGCAGCGTCAGCGCCGCGTCCTCGCCCGGCATCACCAGATCCTGTGGGGCAGAGAAACGTGTGGGGTGAGACCCATGGGTGCCATAAACCCCCATCACCAGATCCTGTGGGGCAGAAACGTGTGGGGTGAGACCCACGGGTGCCATAAACCCCCATCACCAGATCCTGTGGGGCACAGAAATGCGTGGGGTGAGACCCACAGACCCCACAGATCCCCATCACCAGATACTGTGGGGCACAGAATGTGTGGGGTGAGACCCATGGGTGCCATAAACCCCCATCACCAGATCCTGTGGGGCACAGAAACGTGTGGGGTGAGACCCACAGATCCCACAGATCCCCCCTCCCTGCCCCACAGCCGCGTCCTTGCTCGGCATCAGCAGCTCCTGGAGGGGAACAAGTGTGGGGAGTCAGACCCACAGATCCCATGGATCACCTGGGATCAGCCCCACAGACCCCTCAGCCCCATAGATCCCCCCATAGATCTGTCCCCACCTGGAGCAGGACCCTGCAGGCGATGTGTGGGATGAGACCCCCAGACTGCCCCCAGCCCCACAGATCCCCCCCAGCCCCACAGATCCCCCCCAGCCCCACAGATCCCCCAGCCCCACAGATCCCCCAGCCCCACAGACGTGTCCCCACCTTGCCGGGGGGCAGCAGGACCCTGCAGGCGATGTCCCAGGTGTGCGAGAACATCACGGGCGCGTAGTGGGACACGAAGGGTTTGTGGCGCCCGCCCTCCTGCGGGGACAGCACGTACACCTGGGGGGGCACGGGGAGGAAAGAGTTAACGCACGGCCCGTGGGTCTGCCCCACATGCTGAGCCCCAAACCCTGTCCCACATAACCCAAACCCTGCCCCACATCCTGAGCCCCACATAACCCAAACCCTGCCCCACATAATAACCCAAACCCTGCCCCACATAATAACCCAAACCCTGCCCCACATAACCCAAACCCTGCCCCACATCCTGAGCCCCAAATAACCCAAACCCTGCCCCACATAACCCAAACCCTGCCCCACATCCTGAGCCCCAAACCCTGCCCTAAATAACCCAAATCCTGCCCCACATGCTGAGCCCCACATAACCCAAACCCTGCCCCACATGCTGAGCCCCAAACCCTGCCCCACATGCTGAGCCCCAAACCCTGCCCCAAATAACCCAAACCCTGCCCCATGGACACAAACCCTGCCCCAAATAACCCAAACCCTGCCTCAAAACTTGTCCTAAATCCTACCCCAAATCCTGCCCCAAACTTGCCCCAAAAAACCCAAATCCTGCCCTAAAACCTGTCATGAATCCTGCCCCATAACCCCAAATCCTGCCCCACAACCCCAAATCCCGCTCCACAGCCCCAGCCCCACAACCCCATAACCCCTGCCCCACAACCCCAAATCCTGCCCCATAACCCCACAACCCCAAATCCCACCCCACAGCCCCACAGCCCCACAGCCCCATAACCCCGGCCCCACAGCCCCACAGCCCCATAACCCCACAGCCCCAGCCCCACAGCCCCACAGCCCCACGGGTGCCCCACCTGCGCCTCCACCTTCTGCTGCGGCTGCAGCGTCCCCGGCTGGGCCGCGACCATTCCCCGGCGCACGTCCTCGCGCCGCAGCCCCCGCAGCAGCGCCCCCAGGTTGTCCCCGGCCTCGGCCACCTCCAGGCTCTTGTGGAACATCTCGATCCCTGAAAACGCGAGAATTGTGGGATTTGTGGGGTGAAATGTGGGGTTTGTGGGGTTCTGTGGGGTTAAATCTGGGCTCTATGGGGCAGCAGCGCCCCCAGGCTCTTATGGAACGTCTCAATCCCCTAAAACTGTGAAATTTATAAAATCTATGGGGTTAAATGTGGGGTTAAATGTGGGGTTTGTGGGGTTCTATGGGGTTAAATGTGGGATCTGTGGGGTCTGTGGGGCTGGGTGTGGGGCTGGGTTTGGGATCTATGGGGCAGCGGCGCCCCCAGGTTGTCCCTGGCCACCTCCAGGCTCTTGTGGAACACCTCAATCCCTAAAACTGTGAGATTTGTAAAATTTATGCGGTTCTATGGGGTTAAATGTGGGATTTGTGGGGTCAGGGGTCGCTCAGGGGTCACTCAGGGGTCACTCAGGGGTCACAGGTCGGGGTCAGGGGTCACTCACCGGTCACCACGGATCTCAGCTGGCGGCCGTAGCCCAGCAGCTCCAGCTCATCGCCCTTGCGGAGCCGCCCCCGCTCCAGCGTGCCCGTGACCACCGTGCCACGCCCTGGACAGGTGAGAGACAGGTGAGAGACAGGTGAGACACAGGTGTGACACAGGTAAGGGACAGTGCCCCGCTCCAGCGTGCCCGTGACCACCGTGCCACGCCCTGAACACAGGTGAGAGACAGGTGAGAGACAGGTGAGACATGGACAGGTATGGGACAGGTGAGAGACAGGTGAGACACAGACAGGTATGGGACAGGTAAGGGACAGTGCCCCTGCCCGTGACCACCGTGCCACGCCCTGGACACAGGTGAGAGACAGGTGAGACATGGACAGGTATGGGACAGGTATGGGACAGTGCCCCGTGCCCGTGACCACCGTGCCACGCCCTAAACACAGGTGAGAGACAGGTGAGACACAGGTATGGGACAGGTAAGGGACAGGTGAGATACAGGTGAGACACAGACAGGTATGGGACGGGTGAGACACAGACAGGTATGGGACAGGTAAGGGACAGGTGAGCACCGTGCCACGCCCTGCACAGGTGAGAGACAGGTGTTACAGATGCTGTATCAATGCTGTACAGGTGCTGTACAGGTGTGCCACAGGTGTCTCAGGTGTGTCTCAGGTGTATCACAGGTAAATTACAGGTGTGTCTCAGGTGTGTCACAGGTGTGTCACAGGTGTCTCAGGTGTGTCTCAGGTGTGTCTCAGGTGTGTCTCACCTGGTATGGAGTGCATGGCCAGGCACAGGTGTGACACAGGTGTGATGCATGTTACATTAACGGTATAAAGGAGCTGTAAACGTGCTGTACAGGTGTGTCACAGGTGCTGTACAGGTGTGTTACAGGTATCTCAGGTGTGTCACAGGTAAATGACAGGTGTGTCTCACCTGGAATGGAGTGCACGGCCAGGCACAGGTGTGACAGGTGCTGTACAGGTGTGTCAGAGATGCCGTACAGGTGTGTCACAGGTGTCTCAGGTGTGTCTCAGGTGTGTTACAGGTAAGTTTACCTGGAATGGAGTGCACGGCCTCGATGGGCATCAGGCAGGGCCAGGCACAGGTGTGACAGGTGCTGTACAGGTGTGTCAGAGATGCTGTACAGGTGTGTCACAGGTGTCTCAGGTGTGTCTCAGGTGTGTTACAGGTAAGTTTACCTGGAATGGAGTGCACAGCCTCGATGGGCATCAGGCAGGGCCAGGCACAGGAGTGATGGGTGCTGTACAGGTGTGTCAGAGATGCTGTACAGGTGTGTCACAGGTGTCTCAGGTGTGTCTCAGGTGTGTTACAGGTAAGTTTACCTGGTATCGAGTGCACGGCCTCGATGGGCATCAGGCAGGGCCGCTCCAGGTCCCGCGGGGGTTGGGGGATGTGCGAGTCCACGGCCTCGAGGAGACGCAGAACGGAGCGGAGCCCCAGCTCGGGGTCACGGTCCTGACAGGTGAGACACAGGTGAGACAGGTGAGAGACAGGTGAGACAAGTGAGAGACAGGTAAGGGACAGAGCGGAGCCCCAGCTCGGGGTCACGGTCCTGACAGGTGAGACATGGACAGGTGAGAGACAGGTGAGACAGGACAGGTGAGAGACAGGTGAGACACAGGTGTGACACAGGTGAGACATGGACAGGTTAGACACAGGTGAGACAGGTGAGATATGGACAGAGCGGAGCCCCAGCTCGGGGTCACGGTCCTGACAGGTGAGGGACAGGTGAGACAGGACAGGTGAGACACAGGTGAGACACAGGTAAGGGACAGAACGGAGCGGAGCCCCAGCTCGGGGTCACGGTCCTGACAGGTGAGGGACAGGTGAGAGACAGGTGAGACACAGGTGAGACACAGGTGAGGGACAGGTGAGACACAGGTGAGACATGGACAGGTGAGAGACAGGTGAGACAGGTGAGAGACAGGTAAGGGACAGAGCGGAGCCCCAGCTCGGGGTCACGGTCCTGACAGGTGAGATATGGACAGGTGAGGGACAGGTGAGACACAGGTGAGGGACAAACAAGTGACATACAGGTGACATACAGGTGTGAAAGGTGAGACACAGGTGAGACACAGGTGAGGGACACACAGGTAACACACTGGATTGGTGAACTGATCGCTATCGATCACCATTGATCAGTTATCGATCCCTGGCTGTTCCCATTGGTTCCCATTGGTTCCCATTGGTGCCCAGGTGTGCCCAGGTGTACCTGCAGCGCGCACAGCGCTGACCCCGCCACCACGGGCGTTTGATGGATCAATCACCATTGATCACTATTGATCAGTTATCGATCCCAGGTGTGCCCAGGTGTGCCCAGGTGTGCCCAGGTGTACCTGCAGCGCGCACAGCGCTGACCCTGCCACCACGGGCGTTTGATGGATCAATCACCAATGATCAGTTATTGATCACCACTGATCAGTTATCGATCCCAGGTGTGCCCAGGTGTGCCCAGGTGTGCCCAGGTGTGCCCAGGTGTACCTGCAGCGCGCACAGCGCTGACCCCGCCACCACGGGCGTTTTCTCGCCGTCGAAGCCGAACTCGCTCAGCAGCTCCCGCACCTCCAGCTCCACCAGCGGCAGCAGCTCCGGGTCCGGCACCGCGTCCGCCTTGTTCAGGTAAACCACGACGTGCCGCACGCCCACCTGGGACAGGTGAGACAGGTGAGACACCTGGGACACACCCCTGAGCCCCAAACCCGAACCCCGCCTTGTTCAGGTAAACCACGACGTGGGGCACGCCCACCTGGGACAGGTGAGACACAGGTGAGGGTCAGGGACACAGGTGAGACAGAGAGGAGAGACAGGGAGACAGAGGTGTCTCACCTGTCACACACCTGTGTCACACACACCTGTCACTCACACACCTGGCCCCGCCCACTCTCACCTGTCTGGCCAATAGCAGGTGCTCCCTGGTCTGGGGCACTCACACCTGTCAGTCACACACCTGGCCCCGCCCCGTTTACCTGTCTGGCCAATAGCAGGTGCTCCCTGGTCTGGGGCATTTGCTGTGTCACTCACCTGTCAGTCACTGACCTGGCCCCGCCCACTCTCACCTGTCTGGCCAATAGCAGGTGCTCCCTGGTCTGTGTCACTCACACCTGTCAGTCACTGACCTGGCCCCGCCCCTCTCACCTGTCTGGCCAATAGCAGGTGCTCCCTGGTCTGTGTCACTCACACCTGTCACTCACTCACCTGGCCCCGCCCCTCTCACCTGTCTGGCCAATAGCAGGTGCTCCCTGGTCTGTGTCACTCACACCTGTCACTCACACACCTGGCCCCGCCCCTCTCACCTGTCTGGCCAATAGCAGGTGCTCCCTGGTCTGTGTCACTCACACCTGTCAGTCACTGACCTGGCCCCGCCCCTCTCACCTGTCTGGCCAATAGCAGGTGCTCCCTGGTCTGGGGCATTTGCTGTGTCACTCACCTGTCAGTCACACACTGGCCCCGCCCCTCTCACCTGTCTGGCCAATAGCAGGTGCTCCCTGGTCTGTGTCACTCACACCTGTCAGTCACTGACCTGGCCCCGCCCCTCTCACCTGTCTGGCCAATAGCAGGTGCTCCCTGGTCTGTGTCACTCACACCTGTCAGTCACTGACCTGGCCCCGCCCCTCTCACCTGTCTGGCCAATAGCAGGTGCTCCCTAGTCTGTGTCACTCACACCTGTCAGTCACTGACCTGGCCCCGCCCCTCTCACCTGTCTGGCCAATAGCAGGTGCTCCCTGGTCTGGGGCACACACACCTGTCAGTCACTGACCTGGCCCCGCCCCTCTCACCTGTCTGGCCAATAGCAGGTGCTCCCTGGTCTGTGTCACTCACACCTGTCAGTCACTCACCTGGCCCCGCCCCTCTCACCTGTCTGGCCAATAGCAGGTGCTCCCTAGTCTGTGTCACTCACACCTGTCAGTCACTCACCTGGCCCCGCCCCTCTCACCTGTCTGGCCAATAGCAGGTGCTCCCTGGTCTGTGTCACTCACACCTGTCAGTCACTGACCTGGCCCCGCCCCTCTCACCTGTCTGGCCAATAGCAGGTGCTCCCTGGTCTGGGGCATTTGCCCGTCGGTCGCGGCCACCACGAGGATGACGCCGTCCAGGGGGGCGGTGCCCGTGATCATGTTCTGGGGACAGAAACGGCAAATTCGGGCAAATTCCGGAAAAGCATTCGCGGGGATCTCGGGGGGGGAATTTGGGGATTTTTTTGGGGATTTTGGGGATTTTTTGGGGGATTTTGGGGATTTTTTGGGGAATTTTTGGGGAATTTTGGGGGATTTTTTGGGGGGAATTCTGGGGGAATTTTGAGGATTTTTTGGGAATTTTGGGGGATTTTTTTGGGGGGAATTTTGAGAATTTTTTGGGGAATTTTGGGGGATTTTTTTTGGGGAATTTTGAGGGATTTTTTGGGGGAATTTTGAGGGTTTTTTGGGGAATTTTGGGGAATTTTTTTTGGAAATTTTGGGGGATTTTTTCGGATATTTTGAGGATTTTTTGGGGAATTTTGGGGGATTTTTTGGGGGGGAATTTTGGGGAATTTTTTTTGGGAATTTTGGGGGATTTTTTTTTTGGAATTTTGAGGGATTTTTTGGGGAATTTTGGGGGAATTTTGGGGGATTTTTTGGGGGGAATTTTGAGGGATTTTTTTGGGGAATTTTGGGGGATTTTTTGGGGGGAATTTTGGGGGATTTTTTGGGGGGAATTTTGGGGAAATTTTTGGGGATTTTTTTTGGGGAATTTTGAGGGATTTTTGAGGAATTTTGAGGATTTTTTAGGATTTTTTGGGGGGAATTTTGGGGGGAATTTGAGGGATTTTTGAGGGATTTTTTTGGGTGGGAATTTTGAGGGAGTTTTGGGGAATTTTTGAGAATTTTTGGGGGATTTTGGGTGGCAATTCGGGGAATTTAAAGGGGAATTTTGGGGGTTCCTTGAGGAATCTGGAGGATTTCAGGGGGAGGGATTTTTTGGGGGATTTTTGGGGCCTTGAGGGGGGGATTTTGGGCTACCCAAAACAGAATTTTTTGAGGATTTTTTTTTGTGATTTTTGGGGTACCCAAGCTGGGATTTTTGTGAGATTTTTTGGGGGAATTTTTGGGGTCCCCCAAGCGGAATTTTTTTGGAGACTTTTTGGGGATTTTCGGGGTATCCAGGGCGGGAATTTTGGGGAAATTCGGGGAATTTTCGGCGCCCAACCCCGGCGCTCCCCCTGCAGTTCCCGCCGCCGCCACCGGGTGGCGCCACCACCACCCAAATTCGTTTTCCCACGAGGGTTTTTTTTGCCCAAAACTCCAATTTTTGGCCCCAAAACCTCGCGATTTTTTGGGGTGCCCTCACCTTGACGTAATCTGTGTGCCCCGGGCAGCCTGTGTGGGCCTAGTGCCGTTTTGGGGTGCTTTACTCCCTGATTTTTACCCAAAACTCCAATTTATTCCCAAAAAACTGTGTTTTTTCCCAAAAATCGTGGTTTTTTTCCAAAAATTCGGGGTTTTTTCCCCGAAATTTTTTGGGGTACCCTCACCTTGACATCATCGGCGTGCCCGGGGCAGCCTGTGTGAGCACAGAGCCCTTTTGGGGTGCTGTATTCCCCATTTTTTACCCAACCCCCGTTTTTCCCAAAAACTCAGGGTTTTTCCCCAGAAATCAGATTTTTTTCCCCCTAAAACTCGGGTATTTTTTTCCCCCAGAATTCAGGGTAATTCTGGGCGAAATTGAGGAATTTTTGGGGACAACCTGAGGCATTTCCGGCGCTCCCCCTGCAGTTCCCGCCGCCGCCACCGGGTGGCGCCACCACCACCCAAAATTCGTTTTCCCACGGGTTTTTTTTTGCCCAAAACTCCAATTTTTGGCCCCAAAAGGCCGGGATTTTTTGGGGTGCCTCACCTTGACGTAGTCGGCGTGCCCGGGGCAGTCGGTGTGGGCGTAGTGCCGGTTCGGGGTGCTGTACTCCACGTGGGCAGCGTTGATGGTGATGCCCCGCGCCTTCTCCTCGGGGGCGCTGTCGATCTCCTCGTAGGGGCGGAACTGGGCCCCGCCCCCCGCTGACAGCACTGAGGGGGGGACCCCAAAATTCGTCAATGGCGCCCCCAAAACGTGACTGATCCCCCAGGAACAGCGTTGAGATCTACGGACCCCAAAACCCCCGAAATTCACCCCAAAACGCCGGCTCAGATCCAGCCCCCGCTGGTGACGCTGAGGGGGGGACCCCAAAATCGTTAATGGGACCCCCAAAACGTCACTGATTCCCCCCAGATCAGCACTGACCCGCGCTGAACCCAAAAACCCCGAAATTCGCCCCAAAATTCACCCGTGAAACCCCTGGAATTCACAACCCAAAAATCCCGAAATTTACCGCAGAATTCACAACCCAAAAATCCCGAAATTCGCCCCAAAATTCACCCATAAAACCCCTGGAAGTCACAACCCAAAAATCCCGAAATTTACCCCAAAATTCACCCATGAAACCCCTGGAATTCACAACCCAAAAATCCCGAAATTTACCCCAAAATTCACCCATAAAACCCCTGGAATTCACAACCCAAAAATCCCGAAATTCGCCCGTGAAACCCCTGGAATTCACAACCCAAAAATCCCGAAATTTACCCCGAAATTCGCCCGTGAAACCCCTGGAATTCACCCCCAAAGTCAGCCCCGAAACCCTCAGAATTCATCTCTAAATTTACCCCAAAATTTAACACAAAATCCCCAGAATTCACCCCAAAAAACCTCCAAGACTCTCCCCAAAAATCCCCCCCAAAACCCCCAAATTTGGCCAAAAAGAACCCCCGGAATTTATCCAAACCCCCCCCCCCCCAAACCCTCCAAATTCACCCCAAATTTCACCCCAAAACCCCCGGAATTCATCCCCAAAACTCACCCCAAAAGCCTCAGAATTCACCCCAAAATTCACCCCCCAAAAGCCTCAAAATTTTCCCCCCAAAATCCCCAGAATTCATCCCCAAAATTCACCCCAAAAACTCCAAAATTCACCCCAAAAATCCCGGAATCCACCCCAAAATCCCCGGAATCCACCCCAAAATCCCCAAAATCCCCGGAATTCACCCCAAAATCCCCGGAATCCACTGCAAAATAACCTTCTCTCTGTTTTTCCCCCCATTTATTTCTGGCCTCTCTTTCACTTTTTTTACCCCAACTTTTCCCCATTTTTTTCCATTTTTACCCCATTTTTCTCCATTTTTCCCCATTTTTGGCTATTTCCATCCTGGTTTTTCCCATTTTTCTCTATTTTAACCCAATTTTTACCTCATTTTTACCCATTCTGGGCCATTTTTGCAGGTTTTTCCCATTTTTCGCAGTTTTCACCCCATTTTCTTTCTCATCTTTGTTTATTGCTGCAATTTTGTTTTCCCCTGCTCCACGTGGGGTTTCTCCCATTTTTTCCCATTTCTGGCTGCTTTAACCCCGTTTTTTCCCATTTTAACCCCGTTTTTTCCCATTTTAGCCCCGTTTTTTGCAGTTTTTTCCCGTTTTTTGCTGGTTTCACCCCATTTTGGATTTACCTTTGTTTATTGCTGCAGTCGTTGCTGTTTTCCCATGCTCCACGTGGGGTTTCTCCCATTTTTCCCATTTCTGGCTGCTTTAACCCCGTTTTTTCCCATTTTAGCCCCGTTTTTTCCCATTTTAGCCCCGTTTTTCCCACTTTAGCCCCGTTTTTTGCAGTCTTTTCCCGTTTTTTGCTGGTTTCCCCCTGCTCCACGTGCCCCACGGTGCCCACCCCATCCAGGTGGGGTTTTTCCCATTTTTTGCCCGTTTTTGCCCCTTTTTTTTGCCGCTTTTGCCGGTTTTGCCCATTTTTTCCCGATTTCTCCGTTTTTCGCCCCAATCCCAGCCCCACCTTTGGTGATGGCCGCCGTCAGCGTCGTCTTCCCGTGGTCCACGTGCCCGATGGTGCCCACGTTCAGGTGGGGTTTGTCCCTCACGAAGGCGACCTTGGCCTTTGGGGGGGCCTGGGGACCCAAAACCGCCGGAATTAAACCCAAAAAACAAACCGGCAGAAAAACCCCAAAATCCCCCCCAAAAAACAGGGAAAAAAAAGGCCAAAAAACCCTGAAATTCCCCCCAAAAAAACCCAAATTGGGGAGGGGGCAGGGGACACAAAACCACCAGAAATAACCCAAAAAAACCCCAAAATCCCCGCCAAAAAAAACACGGAAAAAAAGGCCAAAAAACCCTGAAATTCCCCCCAAAAAAACCCAAACTGGGGAGGGGGCAGGGGACACAAAACCACCGAAAATAAACCAAAAAAACCCCCCGAAAAAAAACCCCAAAATCACCCCCAAAAAACCCCAAAATCCCCCCCCAAAAAACCGGGAAAAAATGCCAAAAAAAATCCCTGAAATTCCCCCCAAAAAAAATCCCAAAAATACCCCAAAAAAACCCACCAAAACCCCCAAAATTTGGGATGGGTCAGGGGACACAAAACCATCGAAAATAACCCAAAAAAGTCCTACAAAAAAAACCCCAAAATCCCCCCCAAAAAACCCCAAAATCTCTCCCCCCCCAAAAAAAAAAAAACACGAAAAAAATCCCTAAATCGCCTAAATCTCACAAAATAAAAAACCCAAAAACACCCCAAAAAATCCCCACAAACCCCCCCAAAATGGCCCCAAAATAAGATCCCAAAAATACCCCAAAAACCTCTCTGAAATCTCCCCTGCAAAAACTCCAAAATAACCCCCAAGGAATTCCCAAATTCGCCCCCAAAAAATGCCCCAAATCCCCCTAAAATAAACCCCCAAAATCCCAACAATCCCCCAATAGAACAACCTCCAAAAACTCCCGAATTCCCCCCAAAATAAACCTCAAATAACGCCCCAAATTCGCCCCCAGTGAAACCCAAAATTCCTCTGAAATAATCCTCCAAAAAAAAAAAACAAAACAAACCCAAAATCCTCCCAAAAACCCCAGAAATTCCCTTGGGAAACAAAACCCAAATACCCCCAGAAATCCCCCCAAAAAGTCTCCGAAATCCGCCAAAAAAAAATCCCCAAATAAACCCCAAAATCAACACCAAAAAAAACCCCGAAATCGCCCCAAAATAAACCCCCCAAAAACCACAAAATTCCCTCCAAAAAATCCGCAAAAACCCCCCAGAAAAATCCGCGGGCGGGAAACGCAAAACCGACCCCAAAACTGGGAAAAATGGATCCAAAAAAAATCAAATTCCCTCAAAATCCCCCAAACTGCCTCAAAATCCCCCAAATTCTCCAAAGTTCCCCGAATCCCCCCAAATCTCCCTCCAAGCCCCGCTCACCGTGCTCAGGACCCGGAGCCCTCGGCCGCGAACACCTGGAGCGAGGGGGGGATGAAATAAAAATGAGAATTTTGGGGCGATTTTCGGGCATTTTCAGCAATTCCGGGCCCGTTTTGGGGTCAATTCCGGCGATTTTGGGGCTCCCCGAGGTGACCCCTCCGGCCCCGCTCCCCCTTTGACCTTCAGGCCCCGCATTCCCCTCCCCCCCCACACCTCCCCCAGCCCCTCCCCGCCCCCCAGCCCGCTCGGATTTCCCCCCAAAAGCCCCAAAATCCGCGAAATTCGCCCCAAATTGCGCCGCACCCGCGATGGCCCCGCGCAGCAGCAGCGCCGCGCCCGCCGCCATCTTGCCCCGCCGCGCCGGAAGTGCCCCTGAGGCGGCTTCCGGCTCCGCCTCCCGCCGCTTTCCCGCGCACCGCTCCGGCCGCCCCGGAGGACTCAACTCGGTGGTTTTGGAGGACTCTGGGTTATGGGGAGCTCCCGGGAGCCCCAAAATCGCCGCGAATCGCCCCAAAATGACCCTCCCGCCCCAGCAGGGCATTCCGAGGATTTCTCTTCCTCCGCAAACCCCCAAAGTGCCCCCAATTCCCCCAAAGAGGCCCCCAATGCTGCCCCTCCCCCCGCTTTTCTCAGTTCCTCCTGACCCAGGAACCCGCCCCTCCCCCACCCGCCCCCAAAATAAATAAAATTTTCTTAAAAACAGTCCAAAATCACCAAAATTCATCCCGTAAAACCCCTCCACCCCAAAATCCCCCAAAAATAATAATAATTAAAAAAAAAACCAAAACAATACCCCAAAATCCTCAAAATCCCACCAAAAATCCCTCAAAATTTACCAAAATTTCCCCCAAACCCCCCCCCCCCAAATTTTCCCCCAAAATCCCCTCAAAATCTCCCCAAAATTTCCCGAAATCCCCCCCCAAAATTTCCCTAAATTTCCCTAAATCCCCCCAAAGCCCATTTAGGGGGGTGGGGGGAGGGGCGGATTTTTTTGGGGGGGGGTTTTTGGGGGGGGGGGGGAGGGGGAGGGGCGGCCGTCACGCTCCGGGGGGTCCCGGCGGAGGTGACGTCACTCCCCCCCCCGGGGCGGCGGTGACGTCACCGCGATGTTGGCGCTGTGGGGGGTCCTGGCGGCGCTGGCGGCGGTGGGGGAGGGGCGGGGTGGGGGAGGGGCCCCTCCCGCGACCCCCGCGCGGGAAAACGGCAGCGAATGGGGGGGGGGAGGGGCGGCGCAGCCCTCCCCCCGCTGGGAGGTGAGGGGGGCGATTTTGGGGCGAAAATTCGGGAATTTTGGGGTTTTTTTTGGG
>NW_027099168.1:0-29612 GCF_037042795.1 Molothrus aeneus | reverse complement strand
GGTGGAAAAGCTTTTTGCTGAGTGTAGAGCGGCAAGACACGCAGAAGACGCAGATACGCAGCTCTCCGAAGCTAAGTGCCGGTCCCGGGCTTCTTTCGGCACAAACCGCTCTCAGGAGCTCCCTGCGCTCGCCACAATGCTCTGTGTGCGAAGAAGCCGCTTCTTCGCCTGCGGGAGAATCGGCGAGCGGCAGCTTCCCAAAGGCGAAGATGCAAGCTGCAGCACACAGGCACAGTGTGGGCAGCCTTCAGACTTAGAGAAAACAGTACTTTACCACTCTCCTGCCTTTTCCATGGTTATTCTATTGGAAAAGAACGAGTTTTGGACAACTACCTTTCATTCTTGCCAAACTCTTTGCAGACCCCCGTGCAAGCTTTAGAACAAGATTTTGGATGTTTTCTTTCCTGGCAGAGTTTCTCCTTGCAATATATGGTGGAAAAGCTTTTTGCTGAGTGTAGAGCGGCAAGACACGCAGAAGACGCAGATACGCAGCTCTCCGAAGCTAAGTGCCGGTCCCGGGCTTCTTTCGGCACAAACCGCTCTCAGGAGCTCCCTGCGCTCGCCACAATGCTCTGTGTGCGAAGAAGCCGCTTCTTCGCCTCCGGGAGAATCGGCGAGCGGCAGCTTCCCAAAGGCGAAGATGCAAGCTGCAGCACACAGGCACAGTGTGGGCAGCCTTCAGACTTAGAGAAAACAGTACTTTACCACTCTCCTGCCTTTTCCATGGTTATTCTATTGGAAAAGAACGAGTTTTGGACAACTACCTTTCATTCTTGCCAAACTCTTTGCAGACCCCCGTGCAAGCTTTAGAACAAGATTTTGGATGTTTTCTTTCCTGGCAGAGTTTCTCCTTGCAAGATATGGTGGAAAAGCTTTTTGCTGAGTGTAGAGCGGCAAGACACGCAGAAGACGCAGATACGCAGCTCTCCGAAGCTAAGTGCCGGTCCCGGGCTTCTTTCGGCACAAACCGCTCTCAGGAGCTCCCTGCGCTCGCCACAATGCTCTGTGTGCGAAGAAGCCGCTTCTTCGCCTCCGGGAGAATCGGCGAGCGAGCTTCCCAAAGGCGAAGATGCAAGCTGCAGCACACAGGCACAGTGTGGGCAGCCTTCAGACTTAGAGAAAACAGTACTTTACCACTCTCCTGCCTTTTCCATGGTTATTCTATTGGAAAAGAACGAGTTTTGGACAACTACCTTTCATTCTTGCCAAACTCTTTGCAGACCCCCTTGCAAGCTTTAGAACAAGATTTTGGATGTTTTCTTTCCTGGCAGAGTTTCTCCTTGCAAGATATGGTGGAAAAGCTTTTTGCTGAGTGTAGAGCGGCAAGACACGCAGAAGACGCAGATACGCAGCTCTCCGAAGCTAAGTGCCGGTCCCGGGCTTCTTTCGGCACAAACCGCTCTCAGGAGCTCCCTGCGCTCGCCACAATGCTCTGTGTGCGAAGAAGCCGCTTCTTCGCCTCCGGGAGAATCGGCGAGCGGCAGCTTCCCAAAGGCGAAGATGCAAGCTGCAGCACACAGGCACAGTGTGGGCAGCCTTCAGACTTAGAGAAAACAGTACTTTACCACTCTCCTGCCTTTTCCATGGTTATTCTATTGGAAAAGAACGAGTTTTGGACAACTACCTTTCATTCTTGCCAAACTCTTTGCAGACCCCCGTGCAAGCTTTAGAACAAGATTTTGGATGTTTTCTTTCCTGGCAGAGTTTCTCCTTGCAAGATATGGTGGAAAAGCTTTTTGCTGAGTGTAGAGCGGCAAGACACGCAGAAGACGCAGATACGCAGCTCTCCGAAGCTAAGTGCCGGTCCCGGGCTTCTTTCGGCACAAACCGCTCTCAGGAGCTCCCTGCGCTCGCCACAATGCTCTGTGTGCGAAGAAGCCGCTTCTTCGCCTCCGGGAGAATCGGCGAGCGGCAGCTTCCCAAAGGCGAAGATGCAAGCTGCAGCACACAGGCACAGTGTGGGCAGCCTTCAGACTTAGAGAAAACAGTACTTTACCACTCTCCTGCCTTTTCCATGGTTATTCTATTGGAAAAGAACGAGTTTTGGACAACTACCTTTCATTCTTGCCAAACTCTTTGCAGACCCCCGTGCAAGCTTTAGAACAAGATTTTGGATGTTTTCTTTCCTGGCAGAGTTTCTCCTTGCAAGATATGGTGGAAAAGCTTTTTGCTGAGTGTAGAGCGGCAAGACACGCAGAAGACGCAGATACGCAGCTCTCCGAAGCTAAGTGCCGGTCCCGGGCTTCTTTCGGCACAAACCGCTCTCAGGAGCTCCCTGCGCTCGCCACAATGCTCTGTGTGCGAAGAAGCCGCTTCTTCGCCTCCGGGAGAATCGGCGAGCGGCAGCTTCCCAAAGGTGAAGATGCAAGCTGCAGCACACAGGCACAGTGTGGGCAGCCTTCAGACTTAGAGAAAACAGTACTTTACCACTCTCCTGCCTTTTCCATGGTTATTCTATTGGAAAAGAACGAGTTTTGGACAACTACCTTTCATTCTTGCCAAACTCTTTGCAGACCCCCGTGCAAGCTTTAGAACAAGATTTTGGATGTTTTCTTTCCTGGCAGAGTTTCTCCTTGCAAGATATGGTGGAAAAGCTTTTTGCTGAGTGTAGAGCGGCAAGACACGCAGAAGACGCAGATACGCAGCTCTCCGAAGCTAAGTGCCGGTCCCGGGCTTCTTTCGGCACAAACCGCTCTCAGGAGCTCCCTGCGCTCGCCACAATGCTCTGTGTGCGAAGAAGCCGCTTCTTCGCCTCCGGGAGAATCGGCGAGCGGCAGCTTCCCAAAGGCGAAGATGCAAGCTGCAGCACACAGGCACAGTGTGGGCAGCCTTCAGACTTAGAGAAAACAGTACTTTACCACTCTCCTGCCTTTTCCATGGTTATTCTATTGGAAAAGAACGAGTTTTGGACAACTACCTTTCATTCTTGCCAAACTCTTTGCAGACCCCCGTGCAAGCTTTAGAACAAGATTTTGGATGTTTTCTTTCCTGGCAGAGTTTCTCCTTGCAAGATATGGTGGAAAAGCTTTTTACTGAGTGTAGAGCGGCAAGACACGCAGAAGACGCAGATACGCAGCTCTCCGAAGCTAAGTGCCGGTCCCGGGCTTCTTTCGGCACAAACCGCTCTCAGGAGCTCCCTGCGCTCGCCACAATGCTCTGTGTGCGAAGAAGCCACTTCTTCGCCTCCGGGAGAATCGGCGAGCGGCAGCTTCCCAAAGGCGAAGATGCAAGCTGCAGCACACAGGCACAGTGTGGGCAGCCTTCAGACTTAGAGAAAACAGTACTTTACCACTCTCCTGCCTTTTCCATGGTTATTCTATTGGAAAAGAACGAGTTTTGGACAACTACCTTTCATTCTTGCCAAACTCTTTGCAGACCCCCGTGCAAGCTTTAGAACAAGATTTTGGATGTTTTCTTTCCTGGCAGAGTTTCTCCTTGCAAGATATGGTGGAAAAGCTTTTTGCTGAGTGTAGAGCGGCAAGACACGCAGAAGACGCAGATACGCAGCTCTCCGAAGCTAAGTGCCGGTCCCGGGCTTCTTTCGGCACAAACCGCTCTCAGGAGCTCCCTGCGCTCGCCACAATGCTCTGTGTGCGAAGAAGCCGCTTCTTCGCCTCCGGGAGAATCGGCGAGCGGCAGCTTCCCAAAGGCGAAGATGCAAGCTGCAGCACACAGGCACAGTGTGGGCAGCCTTCAGACTTAGAGAAAACAGTACTTTACCACTCTCCTGCCTTTTCCATGGTTATTCTATTGGAAAAGAACGAGTTTTGGACAACTACCTTTCATTCTTGCCAAACTCTTTGCAGACCCCCGTGCAAGCTTTAGAACAAGATTTTGGATGTTTTCTTTCCTGGCAGAGTTTCTCCTTGCAAGATATGGTGGAAAAGCTTTTTGCTGAGTGTAGAGCGGCAAGACACGCAGAAGACGCAGATACGCAGCTCTCCGAAGCTAAGTGCCGGTCCCGGGCTTCTTTCGGCACAAACCGCTCTCAGGAGCTCCCTGCGCTCGCCACAATGCTCTGTGTGCGAAGAAGCCGCTTCTTCGCCTCCGGGAGAATCGGCGAGCGGCAGCTTCCCAAAGGCGAAGATGCAAGCTGCAGCACACAGGCACAGTGTGGGCAGCCTTCAGACTTAGAGAAAACAGTACTTTACCACTCTCCTGCCTTTTCCATGGTTATTCTATTGGAAAAGAACGAGTTTTGGACAACTACCTTTCATTCTTGCCAAACTCTTTGCAGACCCCCGTGCAAGCTTTAGAACAAGATTTTGGATGTTTTCTTTCCTGGCAGAGTTTCTCCTTGCAAGATATGGTGGAAAAGCTTTTTGCTGAGTGTAGAGCGGCAAGACACGCAGAAGACGCAGATACGCAGCTCTCCGAAGCTAAGTGCCGGTCCCGGGCTTCTTTCGGCACAAACCGCTCTCAGGAGCTCCCTGCGCTCGCCACAATGCTCTGTGTGCGAAGAAGCCGCTTCTTCGCCTCCGGGAGAATCGGCGAGCGGCAGCTTCCCAAAGGCGAAGATGCAAGCTGCAGCACACAGGCACAGTGTGGGCAGCCTTCAGACTTAGAGAAAACAGTACTTTACCACTCTCCTGCCTTTTCCATGGTTATTCTATTGGAAAAGAACGAGTTTTGGACAACTACCTTTCATTCTTGCCAAACTCTTTGCAGACCCCCGTGCAAGCTTTAGAACAAGATTTTGGATGTTTTCTTTCCTGGCAGAGTTTCTCCTTGCGAGATATGGTGGAAAAGCTTTTTGCTGAGTGTAGAGCGGCAAGACACGCAGAAGACGCAGATACGCAGCTCTCCGAAGCTAAGTGCCGGTCCCGGGCTTCTTTCGGCACAAACCGCTCTCAGGAGCTCCCTGCGCTCGCCACAATGCTCTGTGTGCGAAGAAGCAGCTTCTTCGCCTCCGGGAGAATCGGCGAGCGGCAGCTTCCCAAAGGCGAAGATGCAAGCTGCAGCACACAGGCACAGTGTGGGCAGCCTTCAGACTTAGAGAAAACAGTACTTTACCACTCTCCTGCCTTTTCCATGGTTATTCTATTGGAAAAGAACGAGTTTTGGACAACTACCTTTCATTCTTGCCAAACGCTTTGCAGACCCCCGTGCAAGCTTTAGAACAAGATTTTGGATGTTTTCTTTCCTGGCAGAGTTTCTCCTTGCAAGATATGGTGGAAAAGCTTTTTGCTGAGTGTAGAGCGGCAAGACACGCAGAAGACGCAGATACGCAGCTCTCCGAAGCTAAGTGCCGGTCCCGGGCTTCTTTCGGCACAAACCGCTCTCAGGAGCTCCCTGCGCTCGCCACAATGCTCTGTGTGCGAAGAAGCCGCTTCTTCGCCTCCGGGAGAATCGGCGAGCGGCAGCTTCCCACAGGCGAAGATGCAAGCTGCACCACACAGGCACAGTGTGGGCAGCCTTCAGACTTCGAGAAAACAGTACTTTACCACTCTCCTGCCTTTTCCATGGTTATTCTATTGGAAAAGAACGAGTTTTGGACAACTACCTTTCATTCTTGCCAAACTCTTTGCAGACCCCCGTGCAAGCTTTAGAACAAGATTTTGGATGTTTTCTTTCCTGGCAGAGTTTCTCCTTGCAAGATATGGTGGAAAAGCTTTTTGCTGAGTGTAGAGCGGCAAGACACGCAGAAGACGCAGATACGCAGCTCTCCGAAGCTAAGTGCCGGTCCCGGGCTTCTTTCGGCACAAACCGCTCTCAGGAGCTCCCTGCGCTCGCCACAATGCTCTGTGTGCGAAGAAGCCGCTTCTTCGCCTCCGGGAGAATCGGCGAGCGGCAGCTTCCCAAAGGCGAAGATGCAAGCTGCAGCACACAGGCACAGTGTGGGCAGCCTTCAGACTTAGAGAAAACAGTACTTTACCACTCTCCTGCCTTTTCCATGGTTATTCTATTGGAAAAGAACGAGTTTTGGACAACTACCTTTCATTCTTGCCAAACTCTTTGCAGACCCCCGTGCAAGCTTTAGAACAAGATTTTGGATGTTTTCTTTCCTGGCAGAGTTTCTCCTTGCAAGATATGGTGGAAAAGCTTTTTGCTGAGTGTAGAGCGGCAAGACACGCAGAAGACGCAGATACGCAGCTCTCCGAAGCTAAGTGCCGGTCCCGGGCTTCTTTCGGCACAAACCGCTCTCAGGAGCTCCCTGCGCTCGCCACAATGCTCTGTGTGCGAAGAAGCCGCTTCTTCGCCTCCGGGAGAATCGGCGAGCGGCAGCTTCCCAAAGGCGAAGATGCAAGCTGCAGCACACAGGCACAGTGTGGGCAGCCTTCAGACTTAGAAAACAGTACTTTACCACTCTCCTGCCTTTTCCATGGTTATTCTATTGGAAAAGAACGAGTTTTGGACAACTACCTTTCATTCTTGCCAAACTCTTTGCAGACCCCCGTGCAAGCTTTAGAACAAGATTTTGGATGTTTTCTTTCCTGGCAGAGTTTCTCCTTGCAAGATATGGTGGAAAAGCTTTTTGCTGAGTGTAGAGCGGCAAGACACGCAGAAGACGCAGATACGCAGCTCTCCGAAGCTAAGTGCCGGTCCCGGGCTTCTTTCGGCACAAACCGCTCTCAGGAGCTCCCTGCGCTCGCCACAATGCTCTGTGTGCGAAGAAGCCGCTTCTTCGCCTCCGGGAGAATCGGCGAGCGGCAGCTTCCCAAAGGCGAAGATGCAAGCTGCAGCACACAGGCACAGTGTGGGCAGCCTTCAGACTTCGAGAAAACAGTACTTTACCACTCTCCTGCCTTTTCCATGGTTATTCTATTGGAAAAGAACGAGTTTTGGACAACTACCTTTCATTCTTGCCAAACTCTTTGCAGACCCCCGTGCAAGCTTTAGAACAAGATTTTGGATGTTTTCTTTCCTGGCAGAGTTTCTCCTTGCGAGATATGGTGGAAAAGCTTTTTGCTGAGTGTAGAGCGGCAAGACACGCAGAAGACGCAGATACGCAGCTCTCCGAAGCTAAGTGCCGGTCCCGGGCTTCTTTCGGCACAAACCGCTCTCAGGAGCTCCCTGCGCTCGCCACAATGCTCTGTGTGCGAAGAAGCCGCTTCTTCGCCTCCGGGAGAATCGGCGAGCGGCAGCTTCCCAAAGGCGAAGATGCAAGCTGCAGCACACAGGCACAGTGTGGGCAGCCTTCAGACTTAGAGAAAACAGTACTTTACCACTCTCCTGCCTTTTCCATGGTTATTCTATTGGAAAAGAACGAGTTTTGGACAACTACCTTTCATTCTTGCCAAACTCTTTGCAGACCCCCGTGCAAGCTTTAGAACAAGATTTTGGATGTTTTCTTTCCTGGCAGAGTTTCTCCTTGCAAGATATGGTGGAAAAGCTTTTTGCTGAGTGTAGAGCGGCAAGACACGCAGAAGACGCAGATACGCAGCTCTCCGAAGCTAAGTGCCGGTCCCGGGCTTCTTTCGGCACAAACCGCTCTCAGGAGCTCCCTGCGCTCGCCACAATGCTCTGTGTGCGAAGAAGCCGCTTCTTCGCCTCCGGGAGAATCGGCGAGCGGCAGCTTCCCAAAGGCGAAGATGCAAGCTGCAGCACACAGGCACAGTGTGGGCAGCCTTCAGACTTAGAGAAAACAGTACTTTACCACTCTCCTGCCTTTTCCATGGTTATTCTATTGGAAAAGAACGAGTTTTGGACAACTACCTTTCATTCTTGCCAAACGCTTTGCAGACCCCCTTGCAAGCTTTAGAACAAGATTTTGGATGTTTTCTTTCCTGGCAGAGTTTCTCCTTGCAAGATATGGTGGAAAAGCTTTTTGCTGAGTGTAGAGCGGCAAGACACGCAGAAGACGCAGATACGCAGCTCTCCGAAGCTAAGTGCCGGTCCCGGGCTTCTTTCGGCACAAACCGCTCTCAGGAGCTCCCTGCGCTCGCCACAATGCTCTGTGTGCGAAGAAGCCGCTTCTTCGCCTCCGGGAGAATCGGCGAGCGGCAGCTTCCCAAAGGCGAAGATGCAAGCTGCAGCACACAGGCACAGTGTGGGCAGCCTTCAGACTTAGAGAAAACAGTACTTTACCACTCTCCTGCCTTTTCCATGGTTATTCTATTGGAAAAGAACGAGTTTTGGACAACTACCTTTCATTCTTGCCAAACTCTTTGCAGACCCCCGTGCAAGCTTTAGAACAAGATTTTGGATGTTTTCTTTCCTGGCAGAGTTTCTCCTTGCAAGATATGGTGGAAAAGCTTTTTGCTGAGTGTAGAGCGGCAAGACACGCAGAAGACGCAGATACGCAGCTCTCCGAAGCTAAGTGCCGGTCCCGGGCTTCTTTCGGCACAAACCGCTCTCAGGAGCTCCCTGCGCTCGCCACAATGCTCTGTGTGCGAAGAAGCCGCTTCTTCGCCTCCGGGAGAATCGGCGAGCGGCAGCTTCCCAAAGGCGAAGATGCAAGCTGCAGCACACAGGCACAGTGTGGGCAGCCTTCAGACTTCGAGAAAACAGTACTTTACCACTCTCCTGCCTTTTCCATGGTTATTCTATTGGAAAAGAACGAGTTTTGGACAACTACCTTTCATTCTTGCCAAACTCTTTGCAGACCCCCGTGCAAGCTTTAGAACAAGATTTTGGATGTTTTCTTTCCTGGCAGAGTTTCTCCTTGCAAGATATGGTGGAAAAGCTTTTTGCTGAGTGTAGAGCGGCAAGACACGCAGAAGACGCAGATACGCAGCTCTCCGAAGCTAAGTGCCGGTCCCGGGCTTCTTTCGGCACAAACCGCTCTCAGGAGCTCCCTGCGCTCGCCACAATGCTCTGTGTGCGAAGAAGCCGCTTCTTCGCCTCCGGGAGAATCGGCGAGCGGCAGCTTCCCACAGGCGAAGATGCAAGCTGCAGCACACAGGCACAGTGTGGGCAGCCTTCAGACTTAGAGAAAACAGTACTTTACCACTCTCCTGCCTTTTCCATGGTTATTCTATTGGAAAAGAACGAGTTTTGGACAACTACCTTTCATTCTTGCCAAACTCTTTGCAGACCCCCGTGCAAGCTTTAGAACAAGATTTTGGATGTTTTCTTTCCTGGCAGAGTTTCTCCTTGCAAGATATGGTGGAAAAGCTTTTTGCTGAGTGTAGAGCGGCAAGACACGCAGAAGACGCAGATACGCAGCTCTCCGAAGCTAAGTGCCGGTCCCGGGCTTCTTTCGGCACAAACCGCTCTCAGGAGCTCCCTGCGCTCGCCACAATGCTCTGTGTGCGAAGAAGCCGCTTCTTCGCCTCCGGGAGAATCGGCGAGCGGCAGCTTCCCAAAGGCGAAGATGCAAGCTGCAGCACACAGGCACAGTGTGGGCAGCCTTCAAACTTAGAGAAAACAGTACTTTACCACTCTCCTGCCTTTTCCATGGTTATTCTATTGGAAAAGAACGAGTTTTGGACAACTACCTTTCATTCTTGCCAAACTCTTTGCAGACCCCCGTGCAAGCTTTAGAACAAGATTTTGGATGTTTTCTTTCCTGGCAGAGTTTCTCCTTGCAAGATATGGTGGAAAAGCTTTTTACTGAGTGTAGAGCGGCAAGACACGCAGAAGACGCAGATACGCAGCTCTCCGAAGCTAAGTGCCGGTCCCGGGCTTCTTTCGGCACAAACCGCTCTCAGGAGCTCCCTGCGCTCGCCACAATGCTCTGTGTGCGAAGAAGCCGCTTCTTCGCCTCCGGGAGAATCGGCGAGCGGCAGCTTCCCACAGGCGAAGATGCAAGCTGCACCACACAGGCACAGTGTGGGCAGCCTTCAGACTTAGAGAAAACAGTACTTTACCACTCTCCTGCCTTTTCCATGGTTATTCTATTGGAAAAGAACGAGTTTTGGACAACTACCTTTCATTCTTGCCAAACGCTTTGCAGACCCCCGTGCAAGCTTTAGAACAAGATTTTGGATGTTTTCTTTCCTGGCAGAGTTTCTCCTTGCAAGATATGGTGGAAAAGCTTTTTACTGAGTGTAGAGCGGCAAGACACGCAGAAGACGCAGATACGCAGCTCTCCGAAGCTAAGTGCCGGTCCCGGGCTTCTTTCGGCACAAACCGCTCTCAGGAGCTCCCTGCGCTCGCCACAATGCTCTGTGTGCGAAGAAGCCGCTTCTTCGCCTCCGGGAGAATCGGCGAGCGGCAGCTTCCCACAGGCGAAGATGCAAGCTGCACCACACAGGCACAGTGTGGGCAGCCTTCAGACTTAGAGAAAACAGTACTTTACCACTCTCCTGCCTTTTCCATGGTTATTCTATTGGAAAAGAACGAGTTTTGGACAACTACCTTTCATTCTTGCCAAACGCTTTGCAGACCCCCGTGCAAGCTTTAGAACAAGATTTTGGATGTTTTCTTTCCTGGCAGAGTTTCTCCTTGCAAGATATGGTGGAAAAGCTTTTTGCTGAGTGTAGAGCGGCAAGACACGCAGAAGACGCAGATACGCAGCTCTCCGAAGCTAAGTGCCGGTCCCGGGCTTCTTTCGGCACAAACCGCTCTCAGGAGCTCCCTGCGCTCGCCACAATGCTCTGTGTGCGAAGAAGCCGCTTCTTCGCCTCCGGGAGAATCGGCGAGCGGCAGCTTCCCAAAGGCGAAGATGCAAGCTGCAGCACACAGGCACAGTGTGGGCAGCCTTCAGACTTAGAGAAAACAGTACTTTACCACTCTCCTGCCTTTTCCATGGTTATTCTATTGGAAAAGAACGAGTTTTGGACAACTACCTTTCATTCTTGCCAAACTCTTTGCAGACCCCCGTGCAAGCTTTAGAACAAGATTTTGGATGTTTTCTTTCCTGGCAGAGTTTCTCCTTGCAAGATATGGTGGAAAAGCTTTTTGCTGAGTGTAGAGCGGCAAGACACGCAGAAGACGCAGATACGCAGCTCTCCGAAGCTAAGTGCCGGTCCCGGGCTTCTTTCGGCACAAACCGCTCTCAGGAGCTCCCTGCGCTCGCCACAATGCTCTGTGTGCGAAGAAGCCGCTTCTTCGCCTCCGGGAGAATCGGCGAGCGGCAGCTTCCCAAAGGCGAAGATGCAAGCTGCAGCACACAGGCACAGTGTGGGCAGCCTTCAGACTTCGAGAAAACAGTACTTTACCACTCTCCTGCCTTTTCCATGGTTATTCTATTGGAAAAGAACGAGTTTTGGACAACTACCTTTCATTCTTGCCAAACTCTTTGCAGACCCCCGTGCAAGCTTTAGAACAAGATTTTGGATGTTTTCTTTCCTGGCAGAGTTTCTCCTTGCAAGATATGGTGGAAAAGCTTTTTGCTGAGTGTAGAGCGGCAAGACACGCAGAAGACGCAGATACGCAGCTCTCCGAAGCTAAGTGCCGGTCCCGGGCTTCTTTCGGCACAAACCGCTCTCAGGAGCTCCCTGCGTTCGCCACAATGCTCTGTGTGCGAAGAAGCCGCTTCTTCGCCTCCGGGAGAATCGGCGAGCGGCAGCTTCCCAAAGGCGAAGATGCAAGCTGCAGCACACAGGCACAGTGTGGGCAGCCTTCAGACTTAGAGAAAACAGTACTTTACCACTCTCCTGCCTTTTCCATGGTTATTCTATTGGAAAAGAACGAGTTTTGGACAACTACCTTTCATTCTTGCCAAACTCTTTGCAGACCCCCGTGCAAGCTTTAGAACAAGATTTTGGATGTTTTCTTTCCTGGCAGAGTTTCTCCTTGCAAGATATGGTGGAAAAGCTTTTTGCTGAGTGTAGAGCGGCAAGACACGCAGAAGACGCAGATACGCAGCTCTCCGAAGCTAAGTGCCGGTCCCGGGCTTCTTTCGGCACAAACCGCTCTCAGGAGCTCCCTGCGCTCGCCACAATGCTCTGTGTGCGAAGAAGCCGCTTCTTCGCCTCCGGGAGAATCGGCGAGCGGCAGCTTCCCAAAGGTGAAGATGCAAGCTGCAGCACACAGGCACAGTGTGGGCAGCCTTCAGACTTAGAGAAAACAGTACTTTACCACTCTCCTGCCTTTTCCATGGTTATTCTATTGGAAAAGAACGAGTTTTGGACAACTACCTTTCATTCTTGCCAAACTCTTTGCAGACCCCCGTGCAAGCTTTAGAACAAGATTTTGGATGTTTTCTTTCCTGGCAGAGTTTCTCCTTGCAAGATATGGTGGAAAAGCTTTTTGCTGAGTGTAGAGCGGCAAGACACGCAGAAGACGCAGATACGCAGCTCTCCGAAGCTAAGTGCCGGTCCCGGGCTTCTTTCGGCACAAACCGCTCTCAGGAGCTCCCTGCGCTCGCCACAATGCTCTGTGTGCGAAGAAGCCGCTTCTTCGCCTCCGGGAGAATCGGCGAGCGGCAGCTTCCCAAAGGCGAAGATGCAAGCTGCAGCACACAGGCACAGTGTGGGCAGCCTTCAAACTTAGAGAAAACAGTACTTTACCACTCTCCTGCCTTTTCCATGGTTATTCTATTGGAAAAGAACGAGTTTTGGACAACTACCTTTCATTCTTGCCAAACTCTTTGCAGACCCCCGTGCAAGCTTTAGAACAAGATTTTGGATGTTTTCTTTCCTGGCAGAGTTTCTCCTTGCAAGATATGGTGGAAAAGCTTTTTACTGAGTGTAGAGCGGCAAGACACGCAGAAGACGCAGATACGCAGCTCTCCGAAGCTAAGTGCCGGTCCCGGGCTTCTTTCGGCACAAACCGCTCTCAGGAGCTCCCTGCGCTCGCCACAATGCTCTGTGTGCGAAGAAGCCGCTTCTACGCCTCCGGGAGAATCGGCGAGCGGCAGCTTCCCAAAGGCGAAGATGCAAGCTGCAGCACGCAGGCACAGTGTGGGCAGCCTTCAGACTTAGAGAAAACAGTACTTTACCACTCTCCTGCCTTTTCCATGTTTATTCTATTGGAAAAGAACGAGTTTTGGACAACTACCTTTCATTCTTGCCAAACTCTTTGCAGACCCCCGTGCAAGCTTTAGAACAAGATTTTGGATGTTTTCTTTCCTGGCAGAGTTTCTCCTTGCAAGATATGGTGGAAAAGCTTTTTGCTGAGTGTAGAGCGGCAAGACACGCAGAAGACGCAGATACGCAGCTCTCCGAAGCTAAGTGCCGGTCCCGGGCTTCTTTTGGCACAAACCGCTCTCAGGAGCTCCCTGCGCTCGCCACAATGCTCTGTGTGCGAAGAAGCCGCTTCTTCGCCTCCGGGAGAATCGGCGAGCGGCAGCTTCCCAAAGGCGAAGATGCAAGCTGCAGCACACAGGCACAGTGTGGGCAGCCTTCAGACTTAGAGAAAACAGTACTTTACCACTCTCCTGCCTTTTCCATGGTTATTCTATTGGAAAAGAACGAGTTTTGGACAACTACCTTTCATTCTTGCCAAACGCTTTGCAGACCCCCGTGCAAGCTTTAGAACAAGATTTTGGATGTTTTCTTTCCTGGCAGAGTTTCTCCTTGCAAGATATGGTGGAAAAGCTTTTTACTGAGTGTAGAGCGGCAAGACACGCAGAAGACGCAGATACGCAGCTCTCCGAAGCTAAGTGCCGGTCCCGGGCTTCTTTCGGCACAAACCGCTCTCAGGAGCTCCCTGCGCTCGCCACAATGCTCTGTGTGCGAAGAAGCCGCTTCTTCGCCTCCGGGAGAATCGGCGAGCGGCAGCTTCCCACAGGCGAAGATGCAAGCTGCACCACACAGGCACAGTGTGGGCAGCCTTCAGACTTAGAGAAAACAGTACTTTACCACTCTCCTGCCTTTTCCATGGTTATTCTATTGGAAAAGAACGAGTTTTGGACAACTACCTTTCATTCTTGCCAAACGCTTTGCAGACCCCCGTGCAAGCTTTAGAACAAGATTTTGGATGTTTTCTTTCCTGGCAGAGTTTCTCCTTGCAAGATATGGTGGAAAAGCTTTTTGCTGAGTGTAGAGCGGCAAGACACGCAGAAGACGCAGATACGCAGCTCTCCGAAGCTAAGTGCCGGTCCCGGGCTTCTTTCGGCACAAACCGCTCTCAGGAGCTCCCTGCGCTCGCCACAATGCTCTGTGTGCGAAGAAGCCGCTTCTTCGCCTCCGGGAGAATCGGCGAGCGGCAGCTTCCCAAAGGCGAAGATGCAAGCTGCAGCACACAGGCACAGTGTGGGCAGCCTTCAGACTTAGAGAAAACAGTACTTTACCACTCTCCTGCCTTTTCCATGGTTATTCTATTGGAAAAGAACGAGTTTTGGACAACTACCTTTCATTCTTGCCAAACTCTTTGCAGACCCCCGTGCAAGCTTTAGAACAAGATTTTGGATGTTTTCTTTCCTGGCAGAGTTTCTCCTTGCAAGATATGGTGGAAAAGCTTTTTGCTGAGTGTAGAGCGGCAAGACACGCAGAAGACGCAGATACGCAGCTCTCCGAAGCTAAGTGCCGGTCCCGGGCTTCTTTCGGCACAAACCGCTCTCAGGAGCTCCCTGCGCTCGCCACAATGCTCTGTGTGCGAAGAAGCCGCTTCTTCGCCTCCGGGAGAATCGGCGAGCGGCAGCTTCCCAAAGGCGAAGATGCAAGCTGCAGCACACAGGCACAGTGTGGGCAGCCTTCAGACTTAGAGAAAACAGTACTTTACCACTCTCCTGCCTTTTCCATGGTTATTCTATTGGAAAAGAACGAGTTTTGGACAACTACCTTTCATTCTTGCCAAACTCTTTGCAGACCCCCGTGCAAGCTTTAGAACAAGATTTTGGATGTTTTCTTTCCTGGCAGAGTTTCTCCTTGCAAGATATGGTGGAAAAGCTTTTTGCTGAGTGTAGAGCGGCAAGACACGCAGAAGACGCAGATACGCAGCTCTCCGAAGCTAAGTGCCGGTCCCGGGCTTCTTTCGGCACAAACCGCTCTCAGGAGCTCCCTGCGCTCGCCACAATGCTCTGTGTGCGAAGAAGCCGCTTCTTCACCTCCTGGAGAATCGGCGAGCGGCAGCTTCCCAAAGGCGAAGATGCAAGCTGCAGCACACAGGCACAGTGTGGGCAGCCTTCAGACTTCGAGAAAACAGTACTTTACCACTCTCCTGCCTTTTCCATGGTTATTCTATTGGAAAAGAACGAGTTTTGGACAACTACCTTTCATTCTTGCCAAACTCTTTGCAGACCCCCGTGCAAGCTTTAGAACAAGATTTTGGATGTTTTCTTTCCTGGCAGAGTTTCTCCTTGCAAGATATGGTGGAAAAGCTTTTTGCTGAGTGTAGAGCGGCAAGACACGCAGAAGACGCAGATACGCAGCTCTCCGAAGCTAAGTGCCGGTCCCGGGCTTCTTTCGGCACAAACCGCTCTCAGGAGCTCCCTGCGCTCGCCACAATGCTCTGTGTGCGAAGAAGCCGCTTCTTCGCCTCCGGGAGAATCGGCGAGCGGCAGCTTCCCAAAGGCGAAGATGCAAGCTGCAGCACACAGGCACAGCGTGGGCAGCCTTCAGACTTAGAGAAAACAGTACTTTACCACTCTCCTGCCTTTTCCATGGTTATTCTATTGGAAAAGAACGAGTTTTGGACAACTACCTTTCATTCTTGCCAAACTCTTTGCAGACCCCCGTGCAAGCTTTAGAACAAGATTTTGGATGTTTTCTTTCCTGGCAGAGTTTCTCCTTGCAAGATATGGTGGAAAAGCTTTTTGCTGAGTGTAGAGCAGCAAGACACGCAGAAGACGCAGATACGCAGCTCTCCGAAGCTAAGTGCCGGTCCCGGGCTTCTTTCGGCACAAACCGCTCTCAGGAGCTCCCTGCGCTCGCCACAATGCTCTGTGTGCGAAGAAGCCGCTTCTTCGCCTCCGGGAGAATCGGCGAGCGGCAGCTTCCCAAAGGCGAAGATGCAAGCTGCAGCACACAGGCACAGTGTGGGCAGCCTTCAGACTTAGAGAAAACAGTACTTTACCACTCTCCTGCCTTTTCCATGGTTATTCTATTGGAAAAGAACGAGTTTTGGACAACTACCTTTCATTCTTGCCAAACTCTTTGCAGACCCCCGTGCAAGCTTTAGAACAAGATTTTGGATGTTTTCTTTCCTGGCAGAGTTTCTCCTTGCAAGATATGGTGGAAAAGCTTTTTGCTGAGTGTAGAGCGGCAAGACACGCAGAAGACGCAGATACGCAGCTCTCCGAAGCTAAGTGCCGGTCCCGGGCTTCTTTCGGCACAAACCGCTCTCAGGAGCTCCCTGCGCTCGCCACAATGCTCTGTGTGCGAAGAAGCCGCTTCTTCGCCTCCGGGAGAATCGGCGAGCGGCAGCTTCCCAAAGGTGAAGATGCAAGCTGCAGCACACAGGCACAGTGTGGGCAGCCTTCAGACTTAGAGAAAACAGTACTTTACCACTCTCCTGCCTTTTCCATGGTTATTCTATTGGAAAAGAACGAGTTTTGGACAACTACCTTTCATTCTTGCCAAACTCTTTGCAGACCCCCGTGCAAGCTTTAGAACAAGATTTTGGATGTTTTCTTTCCTGGCAGAGTTTCTCCTTGCAAGATATGGTGGAAAAGCTTTTTGCTGAGTGTAGAGCGGCAAGACACGCAGAAGACGCAGATACGCAGCTCTCCGAAGCTAAGTGCCGGTCCCGGGCTTCTTTCGGCACAAACCGCTCTCAGGAGCTCCCTGCGCTCGCCACAATGCTCTGTGTGCGAAGAAGCCGCTTCTTCGCCTCCGGGAGAATCGGCGAGCGGCAGCTTCCCAAAGGCGAAGATGCAAGCTGCAGCACACAGGCACAGTGTGGGCAGCCTTCAGACTTAGAGAAAACAGTACTTTACCACTCTCCTGCCTTTTCCATGGTTATTCTATTGGAAAAGAACGAGTTTTGGACAACTACCTTTCATTCTTGCCAAACTCTTTGCAGACCCCCGTGCAAGCTTTAGAACAAGATTTTGGATGTTTTCTTTCCTGGCAGAGTTTCTCCTTGCAAGATATGGTGGAAAAGCTTTTTGCTGAGTGTAGAGCGGCAAGACACGCAGAAGACGCAGATACGCAGCTCTCCGAAGCTAAGTGCCGGTCCCGGGCTTCTTTCGGCACAAACCGCTCTCAGGAGCTCCCTGCGCTCGCCACAATGCTCTGTGTGCGAAGAAGCCGCTTCTTCGCCTCCGGGAGAATCGGCGAGCGGCAGCTTCCCAAAGGCGAAGATGCAAGCTGCAGCACGCAGGCACAGTGTGGGCAGCCTTCAGACTTAGAGAAAACAGTACTTTACCACTCTCCTGCCTTTTCCATGGTTATTCTATTGGAAAAGAACGAGTTTTGGACAACTACCTTTCATTCTTGCCAAACTCTTTGCAGACCCCCGTGCAAGCTTTAGAACAAGATTTTGGATGTTTTCTTTCCTGGCAGAGTTTCTCCTTGCAAGATATGGTGGAAAAGCTTTTTGCTGAGTGTAGAGCGGCAAGACACGCAGAAGACGCAGATACGCAGCTCTCCGAAGCTAAGTGCCGGTCCCGGGCTTCTTTCGGCACAAACCGCTCTCAGGAGCTCCCTGCGCTCGCCACAATGCTCTGTGTGCGAAGAAGCCGCTTCTTCGCCTCCGGGAGAATCGGCGAGCGGCAGCTTCCCAAAGGCGAAGATGCAAGCTGCAGCACACAGGCACAGTGTGGGCAGCCTTCAGACTTCGAGAAAACAGTACTTTACCACTCTCCTGCCTTTTCCATGGTTATTCTATTGGAAAAGAACGAGTTTTGGACAACTACCTTTCATTCTTGCCAAACTCTTTGCAGACCCCCGTGCAAGCTTTAGAACAAGATTTTGGATGTTTTCTTTCCTGGCAGAGTTTCTCCTTGCAAGATATGGTGGAAAAGCTTTTTACTGAGTGTAGAGCGGCAAGACACGCAGAAGACGCAGATACGCAGCTCTCCGAAGCTAAGTGCCGGTCCCGGGCTTCTTTCGGCACAAACCGCTCTCAGGAGCTCCCTGCGCTCGCCACAATGCTCTGTGTGCGAAGAAGCCGCTTCTTCGCCTCCGGGAGAATCGGCGAGCGGCAGCTTCCCAAAGGCGAAGATGCAAGCTGCAGCACACAGGCACAGTGTGGGCAGCCTTCAGACTTCGAGAAAACAGTACTTTACCACTCTCCTGCCTTTTCCATGGTTATTCTATTGGAAAAGAACGAGTTTTGGACAACTACCTTTCATTCTTGCCAAACTCTTTGCAGACCCCCGTGCAAGCTTTAGAACAAGATTTTGGATGTTTTCTTTCCTGGCAGAGTTTCTCCTTGCAAGATATGGTGGAAAAGCTTTTTGCTGAGTGTAGAGCGGCAAGACACGCAGAAGACGCAGATACGCAGCTCTCCGAAGCTAAGTGCCGGTCCCGGGCTTCTTTCGGCACAAACCGCTCTCAGGAGCTCCCTGCGCTCGCCACAATGCTCTGTGTGCGAAGAAGCAGCTTCTTCGCCTCCGGGAGAATCGGCGAGCGGCAGCTTCCCAAAGGCGAAGATGCAAGCTGCAGCACACAGGCACAGTGTGGGCAGCCTTCAGACTTAGAGAAAACAGTACTTTACCACTCTCCTGCCTTTTCCATGGTTATTCTATTGGAAAAGAACGAGTTTTGGACAACTACCTTTCATTCTTGCCAAACTCTTTGCAGACCCCCGTGCAAGCTTTAGAACAAGATTTTGGATGTTTTCTTTCCTGGCAGAGTTTCTCCTTGCAAGATATGGTGGAAAAGCTTTTTGCTGAGTGTAGAGCGGCAAGACACGCAGAAGACGCAGATACGCAGCTCTCCGAAGCTAAGTGCCGGTCCCGGGCTTCTTTCGGCACAAACCGCTCTCAGGAGCTCCCTGCGCTCGCCACAATGCTCTGTGTGCGAAGAAGCCGCTTCTTCGCCTCCGGGAGAATCGGCGAGCGGCAGCTTCCCAAAGGCGAAGATGCAAGCTGCAGCACGCAGGCACAGTGTGGGCAGCCTTCAGACTTAGAGAAAACAGTACTTTACCACTCTCCTGCCTTTTCCATGGTTATTCTATTGGAAAAGAACGAGTTTTGGACAACTACCTTTCATTCTTGCCAAACTCTTTGCAGACCCCCGTGCAAGCTTTAGAACAAGATTTTGGATGTTTTCTTTCCTGGCAGAGTTTCTCCTTGCAAGATATGGTGGAAAAGCTTTTTGCTGAGTGTAGAGCGGCAAGACACGCAGAAGACGCAGATACGCAGCTCTCCGAAGCTAAGTGCCGGTCCCGGGCTTCTTTCGGCACAAACCGCTCTCAGGAGCTCCCTGCGCTCGCCACAATGCTCTGTGTGCGAAGAAGCCGCTTCTTCGCCTCCGGGAGAATCGGCGAGCGGCAGCTTCCCAAAGGCGAAGATGCAAGCTGCAGCACACAGGCACAGTGTGGGCAGCCTTCAGACTTCGAGAAAACAGTACTTTACCACTCTCCTGCCTTTTCCATGGTTATTCTATTGGAAAAGAACGAGTTTTGGACAACTACCTTTCATTCTTGCCAAACTCTTTGCAGACCCCCGTGCAAGCTTTAGAACAAGATTTTGGATGTTTTCTTTCCTGGCAGAGTTTCTCCTTGCAAGATATGGTGGAAAAGCTTTTTGCTGAGTGTAGAGCGGCAAGACACGCAGAAGACGCAGATACGCAGCTCTCCGAAGCTAAGTGCCGGTCCCGGGCTTCTTTCGGCACAAACCGCTCTCAGGAGCTCCCTGCGCTCGCCACAATGCTCTGTGTGCGAAGAAGCCGCTTCTTCGCCTCCGGGAGAATCGGCGAGCGGCAGCTTCCCAAAGGTGAAGATGCAAGCTGCAGCACACAGGCACAGTGTGGGCAGCCTTCAGACTTCGAGAAAACAGTACTTTACCACTCTCCTGCCTTTTCCATGTTTATTCTATTGGAAAAGAACGAGTTTTGGACAACTACCTTTCATTCTTGCCAAACTCTTTGCAGACCCCCGTGCAAGCTTTAGAACAAGATTTTGGATGTTTTCTTTCCTGGCAGAGTTTCTCCTTGCAAGATATGGTGGAAAAGCTTTTTACTGAGTGTAGAGCGGCAAGACACGCAGAAGACGCAGATACGCAGCTCTCCGAAGCTAAGTGCCGGTCCCGGGCTTCTTTCGGCACAAACCGCTCTCAGGAGCTCCCTGCGCTCGCCACAATGCTCTGTGTGCGAAGAAGCCGCTTCTTCGCCTCCGGGAGAATCGGCGAGCGGCAGCTTCCCAAAGGCGAAGATGCAAGCTGCAGCACACAGGCACAGTGTGGGCAGCCTTCAGACTTAGAGAAAACAGTACTTTACCACTCTCCTGCCTTTTCCATGGTTATTCTATTGGAAAAGAACGAGTTTTGGACAACTACCTTTCATTCTTGCCAAACTCTTTGCAGACCCCCGTGCAAGCTTTAGAACAAGATTTTGGATGTTTTCTTTCCTGGCAGAGTTTCTCCTTGCAAGATATGGTGGAAAAGCTTTTTGCTGAGTGTAGAGCGGCAAGACACGCAGAAGACGCAGATACGCAGCTCTCCGAAGCTAAGTGCCGGTCCCGGGCTTCTTTCGGCACAAACCGCTCTCAGGAGCTCCCTGCGCTCGCCACAATGCTCTGTGTGCGAAGAAGCCGCTTCTTCGCCTCCGGGAGAATCGGCGAGCGGCAGCTTCCCAAAGGTGAAGATGCAAGCTGCAGCACACAGGCACAGTGTGGGCAGCCTTCAGACTTAGAGAAAACAGTACTTTACCACTCTCCTGCCTTTTCCATGGTTATTCTATTGGAAAAGAACGAGTTTTGGACAACTACCTTTCATTCTTGCCAAACTCTTTGCAGACCCCCGTGCAAGCTTTAGAACAAGATTTTGGATGTTTTCTTTCCTGGCAGAGTTTCTCCTTGCAAGATATGGTGGAAAAGCTTTTTGCTGAGTGTAGAGCGGCAAGACACGCAGAAGACGCAGATACGCAGCTCTCCGAAGCTAAGTGCCGGTCCCGGGCTTCTTTCGGCACAAACCGCTCTCAGGAGCTCCCTGCGCTCGCCACAATGCTCTGTGTGCGAAGAAGCCGCTTCTTCGCCTCCGGGAGAATCGGCGAGCGGCAGCTTCCCAAAGGCGAAGATGCAAGCTGCAGCACACAGGCACAGTGTGGGCAGCCTTCAGACTTAGAGAAAACAGTACTTTACCACTCTCCTGCCTTTTCCATGGTTATTCTATTGGAAAAGAACGAGTTTTGGACAACTACCTTTCATTCTTGCCAAACTCTTTGCAGACCCCCGTGCAAGCTTTAGAACAAGATTTTGGATGTTTTCTTTCCTGGCAGAGTTTCTCCTTGCAAGATATGGTGGAAAAGCTTTTTGCTGAGTGTAGAGCGGCAAGACACGCAGAAGACGCAGATACGCAGCTCTCCGAAGCTAAGTGCCGGTCCCGGGCTTCTTTCGGCACAAACCGCTCTCAGGAGCTCCCTGCGCTCGCCACAATGCTCTGTGTGCGAAGAAGCCGCTTCTTCGCCTCCGGGAGAATCGGCGAGCGGCAGCTTCCCAAAGGCGAAGATGCAAGCTGCAGCACGCAGGCACAGTGTGGGCAGCCTTCAGACTTAGAGAAAACAGTACTTTACCACTCTCCTGCCTTTTCCATGGTTATTCTATTGGAAAAGAACGAGTTTTGGACAACTACCTTTCATTCTTGCCAAACTCTTTGCAGACCCCCGTGCAAGCTTTAGAACAAGATTTTGGATGTTTTCTTTCCTGGCAGAGTTTCTCCTTGCAAGATATGGTGGAAAAGCTTTTTGCTGAGTGTAGAGCGGCAAGACACGCAGAAGACGCAGATACGCAGCTCTCCGAAGCTAAGTGCCGGTCCCGGGCTTCTTTCGGCACAAACCGCTCTCAGGAGCTCCCTGCGCTCGCCACAATGCTCTGTGTGCGAAGAAGCCGCTTCTTCGCCTCCGGGAGAATCGGCGAGCGGCAGCTTCCCAAAGGCGAAGATGCAAGCTGCAGCACACAGGCACAGTGTGGGCAGCCTTCAGACTTCGAGAAAACAGTACTTTACCACTCTCCTGCCTTTTCCATGGTTATTCTATTGGAAAAGAACGAGTTTTGGACAACTACCTTTCATTCTTGCCAAACTCTTTGCAGACCCCCGTGCAAGCTTTAGAACAAGATTTTGGATGTTTTCTTTCCTGGCAGAGTTTCTCCTTGCAAGATATGGTGGAAAAGCTTTTTGCTGAGTGTAGAGTGGCAAGACACGCAGAAGACGCAGATACGCAGCTCTCCGAAGCTAAGTGCCGGTCCCGGGCTTCTTTCGGCACAAACCGCTCTCAGGAGCTCCCTGCGCTCGCCACAATGCTCTGTGTGCGAAGAAGCCGCTTCTTCGCCTCCGGGAGAATCGGCGAGCGGCAGCTTCCCAAAGGCGAAGATGCAAGCTGCAGCACACAGGCACAGTGTGGGCAGCCTTCAGACTTCGAGAAAACAGTACTTTACCACTCTCCTGCCTTTTCCATGTTTATTCTATTGGAAAAGAACGAGTTTTGGACAACTACCTTTCATTCTTGCCAAACTCTTTGCAGACCCCCGTGCAAGCTTTAGAACAAGATTTTGGATGTTTTCTTTCCTGGCAGAGTTTCTCCTTGCAAGATATGGTGGAAAAGCTTTTTACTGAGTGTAGAGCGGCAAGACACGCAGAAGACGCAGATACGCAGCTCTCCGAAGCTAAGTGCCGGTCCCGGGCTTCTTTCGGCACAAACCGCTCTCAGGAGCTCCCTGCGCTCGCCACAATGCTCTGTGTGCGAAGAAGCCGCTTCTTCGCCTCCGGGAGAATCGGCGAGCGGCAGCTTCCCAAAGGCGAAGATGCAAGCTGCAGCACACAGGCACAGTGTGGGCAGCCTTCAGACTTAGAGAAAACAGTACTTTACCACTCTCCTGCCTTTTCCATGGTTATTCTATTGGAAAAGAACGAGTTTTGGACAACTACCTTTCATTCTTGCCAAACTCTTTGCAGACCCCCGTGCAAGCTTTAGAACAAGATTTTGGATGTTTTCTTTCCTGGCAGAGTTTCTCCTTGCAAGATATGGTGGAAAAGCTTTTTGCTGAGTGTAGAGCGGCAAGACACGCAGAAGACGCAGATACGCAGCTCTCCGAAGCTAAGTGCCGGTCCCGGGCTTCTTTCGGCACAAACCGCTCTCAGGAGCTCCCTGCGCTCGCCACAATGCTCTGTGTGCGAAGAAGCCGCTTCTTCGCCTCCGGGAGAATCGGCGAGCGGCAGCTTCCCAAAGGTGAAGATGCAAGCTGCAGCACACAGGCACAGTGTGGGCAGCCTTCAGACTTAGAGAAAACAGTACTTTACCACTCTCCTGCCTTTTCCATGGTTATTCTATTGGAAAAGAACGAGTTTTGGACAACTACCTTTCATTCTTGCCAAACTCTTTGCAGACCCCCGTGCAAGCTTTAGAACAAGATTTTGGATGTTTTCTTTCCTGGCAGAGTTTCTCCTTGCAAGATATGGTGGAAAAGCTTTTTGCTGAGTGTAGAGCGGCAAGACACGCAGAAGACGCAGATACGCAGCTCTCCGAAGCTAAGTGCCGGTCCCGGGCTTCTTTCGGCACAAACCGCTCTCAGGAGCTCCCTGCGCTCGCCACAATGCTCTGTGTGCGAAGAAGCCGCTTCTTCGCCTCCGGGAGAATCGGCGAGCGGCAGCTTCCCAAAGGCGAAGATGCAAGCTGCAGCACACAGGCACAGTGTGGGCAGCCTTCAGACTTAGAGAAAACAGTACTTTACCACTCTCCTGCCTTTTCCATGGTTATTCTATTGGAAAAGAACGAGTTTTGGACAACTACCTTTCATTCTTGCCAAACTCTTTGCAGACCCCCGTGCAAGCTTTAGAACAAGATTTTGGATGTTTTCTTTCCTGGCAGAGTTTCTCCTTGCAAGATATGGTGGAAAAGCTTTTTGCTGAGTGTAGAGCGGCAAGACACGCAGAAGACGCAGATACGCAGCTCTCCGAAGCTAAGTGCCGGTCCCGGGCTTCTTTCGGCACAAACCGCTCTCAGGAGCTCCCTGCGCTCGCCACAATGCTCTGTGTGCGAAGAAGCCGCTTCTTCGCCTCCGGGAGAATCGGCGAGCGGCAGCTTCCCAAAGGCGAAGATGCAAGCTGCAGCACGCAGGCACAGTGTGGGCAGCCTTCAGACTTAGAGAAAACAGTACTTTACCACTCTCCTGCCTTTTCCATGGTTATTCTATTGGAAAAGAACGAGTTTTGGACAACTACCTTTCATTCTTGCCAAACTCTTTGCAGACCCCCGTGCAAGCTTTAGAACAAGATTTTGGATGTTTTCTTTCCTGGCAGAGTTTCTCCTTGCAAGATATGGTGGAAAAGCTTTTTGCTGAGTGTAGAGCGGCAAGACACGCAGAAGACGCAGATACGCAGCTCTCCGAAGCTAAGTGCCGGTCCCGGGCTTCTTTCGGCACAAACCGCTCTCAGGAGCTCCCTGCGCTCGCCACAATGCTCTGTGTGCGAAGAAGCCGCTTCTTCGCCTCCGGGAGAATCGGCGAGCGGCAGCTTCCCAAAGGCGAAGATGCAAGCTGCAGCACACAGGCACAGTGTGGGCAGCCTTCAGACTTAGAGAAAACAGTACTTTACCACTCTCCTGCCTTTTCCATGGTTATTCTATTGGAAAAGAACGAGTTTTGGACAACTACCTTTCATTCTTGCCAAACTCTTTGCAGACCCCCGTGCAAGCTTTAGAACAAGATTTTGGATGTTTTCTTTCCTGGCAGAGTTTCTCCTTGCAAGATATGGTGGAAAAGCTTTTTGCTGAGTGTAGAGCGGCAAGACACGCAGAAGACGCAGATACGCAGCTCTCCGAAGCTAAGTGCCGGTCCCGGGCTTCTTTCGGCACAAACCGCTCTCAGGAGCTCCCTGCGCTCGCCACAATGCTCTGTGTGCGAAGAAGCCGCTTCTTCGCCTCCGGGAGAATCGGCGAGCGGCAGCTTCCCAAAGGCGAAGATGCAAGCTGCAGCACGCAGGCACAGTGTGGGCAGCCTTCAGACTTAGAGAAAACAGTACTTTACCACTCTCCTGCCTTTTCCATGGTTATTCTATTGGAAAAGAACGAGTTTTGGACAACTACCTTTCATTCTTGCCAAACTCTTTGCAGACCCCCGTGCAAGCTTTAGAACAAGATTTTGGATGTTTTCTTTCCTGGCAGAGTTTCTCCTTGCAAGATATGGTGGAAAAGCTTTTTGCTGAGTGTAGAGCGGCAAGACACGCAGAAGACGCAGATACGCAGCTCTCCGAAGCTAAGTGCCGGTCCCGGGCTTCTTTCGGCACAAACCGCTCTCAGGAGCTCCCTGCGCTCGCCACAATGCTCTGTGTGCGAAGAAGCCGCTTCTTCGCCTCCGGGAGAATCGGCGAGCGGCAGCTTCCCAAAGGCGAAGATGCAAGCTGCAGCACACAGGCACAGTGTGGGCAGCCTTCAGACTTCGAGAAAACAGTACTTTACCACTCTCCTGCCTTTTCCATGGTTATTCTATTGGAAAAGAACGAGTTTTGGACAACTACCTTTCATTCTTGCCAAACTCTTTGCAGACCCCCGTGCAAGCTTTAGAACAAGATTTTGGATGTTTTCTTTCCTGGCAGAGTTTCTCCTTGCAAGATATGGTGGAAAAGCTTTTTGCTGAGTGTAGAGTGGCAAGACACGCAGAAGACGCAGATACGCAGCTCTCCGAAGCTAAGTGCCGGTCCCGGGCTTCTTTCGGCACAAACCGCTCTCAGGAGCTCCCTGCGCTCGCCACAATGCTCTGTGTGCGAAGAAGCCGCTTCTTCGCCTCCGGGAGAATCGGCGAGCGGCAGCTTCCCAAAGGCGAAGATGCAAGCTGCAGCACACAGGCACAGTGTGGGCAGCCTTCAGACTTCGAGAAAACAGTACTTTACCACTCTCCTGCCTTTTCCATGTTTATTCTATTGGAAAAGAACGAGTTTTGGACAACTACCTTTCATTCTTGCCAAACTCTTTGCAGACCCCCGTGCAAGCTTTAGAACAAGATTTTGGATGTTTTCTTTCCTGGCAGAGTTTCTCCTTGCAAGATATGGTGGAAAAGCTTTTTACTGAGTGTAGAGCGGCAAGACACGCAGAAGACGCAGATACGCAGCTCTCCGAAGCTAAGTGCCGGTCCCGGGCTTCTTTCGGCACAAACCGCTCTCAGGAGCTCCCTGCGCTCGCCACAATGCTCTGTGTGCGAAGAAGCCGCTTCTTCGCCTCCGGGAGAATCGGCGAGCGGCAGCTTCCCAAAGGCGAAGATGCAAGCTGCAGCACACAGGCACAGTGTGGGCAGCCTTCAGACTTAGAGAAAACAGTACTTTACCACTCTCCTGCCTTTTCCATGGTTATTCTATTGGAAAAGAACGAGTTTTGGACAACTACCTTTCATTCTTGCCAAACTCTTTGCAGACCCCCGTGCAAGCTTTAGAACAAGATTTTGGATGTTTTCTTTCCTGGCAGAGTTTCTCCTTGCAAGATATGGTGGAAAAGCTTTTTACTGAGTGTAGAGCGGCAAGACACGCAGAAGACGCAGATACGCAGCTCTCCGAAGCTAAGTGCCGGTCCCGGGCTTCTTTCGGCACAAACCGCTCTCAGGAGCTCCCTGCGCTCGCCACAATGCTCTGTGTGCGAAGAAGCCGCTTCTTCGCCTCCGGGAGAATCGGCGAGCGGGCAGCTTCCCAAAGGTGAAGATGCAAGCTGCAGCACACAGGCACAGTGTGGGCAGCCTTCAGACTTAGAGAAAACAGTACTTTACCACTCTCCTGCCTTTTCCATGGTTATTCTATTGGAAAAGAACGAGTTTTGGACAACTACCTTTCATTCTTGCCAAACTCTTTGCAGACCCCCGTGCAAGCTTTAGAACAAGATTTTGGATGTTTTCTTTCCTGGCAGAGTTTCTCCTTGCAAGATATGGTGGAAAAGCTTTTTGCTGAGTGTAGAGCGGCAAGACACGCAGAAGACGCAGATACGCAGCTCTCCGAAGCTAAGTGCCGGTCCCGGGCTTCTTTCGGCACAAACCGCTCTCAGGAGCTCCCTGCGCTCGCCACAATGCTCTGTGTGCGAAGAAGCCGCTTCTTCGCCTCCGGGAGAATCGGCGAGCGGCAGCTTCCCAAAGGCGAAGATGCAAGCTGCAGCACACAGGCACAGTGTGGGCAGCCTTCAGACTTAGAGAAAACAGTACTTTACCACTCTCCTGCCTTTTCCATGGTTATTCTATTGGAAAAGAACGAGTTTTGGACAACTACCTTTCATTCTTGCCAAACTCTTTGCAGACCCCCGTGCAAGCTTTAGAACAAGATTTTGGATGTTTTCTTTCCTGGCAGAGTTTCTCCTTGCAAGATATGGTGGAAAAGCTTTTTGCTGAGTGTAGAGCGGCAAGACACGCAGAAGACGCAGATACGCAGCTCTCCGAAGCTAAGTGCCGGTCCCGGGCTTCTTTCGGCACAAACCGCTCTCAGGAGCTCCCTGCGCTCGCCACAATGCTCTGTGTGCGAAGAAGCCGCTTCTTCGCCTCCGGGAGAATCGGCGAGCGGCAGCTTCCCAAAGGCGAAGATGCAAGCTGCAGCACGCAGGCACAGTGTGGGCAGCCTTCAGACTTAGAGAAAACAGTACTTTACCACTCTCCTGCCTTTTCCATGGTTATTCTATTGGAAAAGAACGAGTTTTGGACAACTACCTTTCATTCTTGCCAAACTCTTTGCAGACCCCCGTGCAAGCTTTAGAACAAGATTTTGGATGTTTTCTTTCCTGGCAGAGTTTCTCCTTGCAAGATATGGTGGAAAAGCTTTTTGCTGAGTGTAGAGCGGCAAGACACGCAGAAGACGCAGATACGCAGCTCTCCGAAGCTAAGTGCCGGTCCCGGGCTTCTTTCGGCACAAACCGCTCTCAGGAGCTCCCTGCGCTCGCCACAATGCTCTGTGTGCGAAGAAGCCGCTTCTTCGCCTCCGGGAGAATCGGCGAGCGGCAGCTTCCCAAAGGCGAAGATGCAAGCTGCAGCACGCAGGCACAGTGTGGGCAGCCTTCAGACTTCGAGAAAACAGTACTTTACCACTCTCCTGCCTTTTCCATGGTTATTCTATTGGAAAAGAACGAGTTTTGGACAACTACCTTTCATTCTTGCCAAACTCTTTGCAGACCCCCGTGCAAGCTTTAGAACAAGATTTTGGATGTTTTCTTTCCTGGCAGAGTTTCTCCTTGCAAGATATGGTGGAAAAGCTTTTTGCTGAGTGTAGAGCGGCAAGACACGCAGAAGACGCAGATACGCAGCTCTCCGAAGCTAAGTGCCGGTCCCGGGCTTCTTTCGGCACAAACCGCTCTCAGGAGCTCCCTGCGCTCGCCACAATGCTCTGTGTGCGAAGAAGCCGCTTCTTCGCCTCCGGGAGAATCGGCGAGCGGCAGCTTCCCAAAGGCGAAGATGCAAGCTGCAGCACACAGGCACAGTGTGGGCAGCCTTCAGACTTAGAGAAAACAGTACTTTACCACTCTCCTGCCTTTTCCATGGTTATTCTATTGGAAAAGAACGAGTTTTGGACAACTACCTTTCATTCTTGCCAAACTCTTTGCAGACCCCCCGTGCAAGCTTTAGAACAAGATTTTGGATGTTTTCTTTCCTGGCAGAGTTTCTCCTTGCAAGATATGGTGGAAAAGCTTTTTGCTGAGTGTAGAGCGGCAAGACACGCAGAAGACGCAGATACGCAGCTCTCCGAAGCTAAGTGCCGGTCCCGGGCTTCTTTCGGCACAAACCGCTCTCAGCAGCTCCCTGCGCTCGCCACAATGCTCTGTGTGCGAAGAAGCCGCTTCTTCGCCTCCGGGAGAATCGGCGAGCGGCAGCTTCCCAAAGGCGAAGATGCAAGCTGCAGCACACAGGCACAGTGTGGGCAGCCTTCAGACTTCGAGAAAACAGTACTTTACCACTCTCCTGCCTTTTCCATGGTTATTCTATTGGAAAAGAACGAGTTTTGGACAACTACCTTTCATTCTTGCCAAACTCTTTGCAGACCCCCGTGCAAGCTTTAGAACAAGATTTTGGATGTTTTCTTTCCTGGCAGAGTTTCTCCTTGCAAGATATGGTGGAAAAGCTTTTTGCTGAGTGTAGAGCGGCAAGACACGCAGAAGACGCAGATACGCAGCTCTCCGAAGCTAAGTGCCGGTCCCGGGCTTCTTTCGGCACAAACCGCTCTCAGGAGCTCCCTGCGCTCGCCACAATGCTCTGTGTGCGAAGAAGCCGCTTCTTCGCCTCCGGGAGAATCGGCGAGCGGCAGCTTCCCAAAGGCGAAGATGCAAGCTGCAGCACACAGGCACAGTGTGGGCAGCCTTCAGACTTCGAGAAAACAGTACTTTACCACTCTCCTGCCTTTTCCATGGTTATTCTATTGGAAAAGAACGAGTTTTGGACAACTACCTTTCATTCTTGCCAAACTCTTTGCAGACCCCCGTGCAAGCTTTAGAACAAGATTTTGGATGTTTTCTTTCCTGGCAGAGTTTCTCCTTGCAAGATATGGTGGAAAAGCTTTTTGCTGAGTGTAGAGCGGCAAGACACGCAGAAGACGCAGATACGCAGCTCTCCGAAGCTAAGTGCCGGTCCCGGGCTTCTTTCGGCACAAACCGCTCTCAGGAGCTCCCTGCGCTCGCCACAATGCTCTGTGTGCGAAGAAGCCGCTTCTTCGCCTCCGGAAGAATCGGCGAGCGGCAGCTTCCCAAAGGCGAAGATGCAAGCTGCAGCACACAGGCACAGTGTGGGCAGCCTTCAGACTTCGAGAAAACAGTACTTTACCACTCTCCTGCCTTTTCCATGTTTATTCTATT
>NW_027099167.1:0-31000 GCF_037042795.1 Molothrus aeneus | reverse complement strand
GGCTAAATCATGATGGAGCTATTCCCAATCTTTCTGAACATAGAGAATGGGCCCATCAAACTGGTAAAAAATGGCAAAATGTTAATTTGGAATCTTCTATTGTCCGAGAACTAGGCTTCATCTGTGAAAGTAATGCAATTACAGCTCAGGATGTTTGTTTGGACACAGAACAAAATATCTGTCATTTTGAAATTCATCCTAACGAGACTTTCGAAACAGTCCTTAAATATATAGGCAATGGGTGTGGGTGCTTTAGAACTGCTTGTGATATGGTATTTGTAGAAAATGCAGTCGTGGATAGTAAAAATCATTCAAATTTTTGCGCTTGTAACTTTACAAAATTGAGGGATGTGATCTTTCTTAAGAAGCTCCAGTTACCTCCCATTACCTTTTACAATCCAATTAAAGACTGATTCACAAACTATTACTGTCCTAGGGTGACGTTATGATGCTTGTATCCCCATCCGTGTGTTCTGTTTATGCTGGATATCATGTTCTGTGCCTTCAAGACTGGCTGTGAAGAGCGAATGTTTTGTTTTGGTTTTGCTATCAGCCGTTCCCCCACAGCTGGCGCGACACAGAGACAGAGCAGTACATGGGTGCTGCTTTTGCTTTTTGCTTTGCTTTTCGCTTTGCTCTTGCTTCGGCTTTGATCCTGCTTTGCTCTTGCATTTTTGCTCCTGCTCATTAGTTAGTTTAGCTAAGCAGTCCAAATTTTCCCTGGACTGTTTCTCCTTTCCCTTCTTTGGACCTACTCGGACCTGCTCCGGACTGGGACCTGGGAAACACCGAGAGTTTGCACCTTGCGGCCAAGGTGCAGCAGCTACCCCAGCACAGGACAGACTGATAACAGAGCGAGCACTCCCAAGAGAGACTTTCTGAAGTTGTCTACTTTTTCAGAGCGGTGAAAGAGCGGTGCCATCTGGTATTGTTCCTTTTGTGTGCTGGGGGGTGCTTTGCCTGTTACAGAAACAGGTTCTTTCCACTTGTTTCCAAGGAATCCTTCCCGACCCGGTTGGGGGGAGGGGCCGTGTGGGTTTGTTTTCTGGAGGGTCCACCTTTTGGAGGTTTTCTCCCAAATTTGCCCTAAACCAGGACATTTACCTACTCCCATTGGGATGAACATTACTTTGGTAAAGCAATCTTTGCTTCATCAGGACTTCATGGAAATATTGGAGAAGATCAAGAAGAATAGACAGAAAGCACTGGTAACTGTTCATCACAATGTGAAAGAAATACACCATGTCATAGAGAGAGTAAGAAAAGATGCTGAACACAGATGGTAGGATACTCTTTTTGGGTGGTCACCTACTGCCACAAGAGTCCTGAACAGTATGTGTCATCCCATCATTGCCCTTTTGAGTTTCGTTTTGATTGGGGTTTTTTAATCAGCAATCTTACTCATTATGAATTGGAGAATGATGAAAGAGTTAACAAAATTGATGTCTGTAATTAATGCACACAACTTGGCTAATGTCCTTTTCACTGTGGACATCTCCAAGACTATTGACACAAGGCAACTATAAATGAGAGGATGTGTTTTGAAATCATCTTCAATTTTCTTTGATGATTATAAGAAAATTACTTTTGATTTTTGGTGAATTGTTTTGAAAAAAAATATTTTAAATTAACTGTTGTTGATTTGTTTATTGCTTTATTGCCTTTGATTATTTGTGATTAGTTTCAGATATTTGAAAAAAATGTTTCAAAATAATATGGTTTAAATTACTGTTATTATATTTCTTGTTTCCTTACCCCCGCCTTTTTCTATCTTTTCTTGTCCTTCCCTTCTCTCTCTCTGTCTGACGTATTGTCTCTGCTTTCCGGGATATGCTACCAATGTGCGACAAGTACACAACAATAGTACAGAACAGTGCTGATGAAGACCCTTTGAAGCCTGTCGTGAGTCACCAGGTGCTGTGAAAGACGGTCTGAGGTTCCCCTCATTTGCCTCACGACCGTCCACAGGACCGATATCAGGACCCTGAGGACCCCAATGGGACCTCTGGCCTGCCAATAATGGATGAACACCAAAAATCCTGAGGCCCCTGAGCAGAATTCTGGCCTGCCAAGTGATTGTTCACAGCTGTGTCTTCAGTGACTGCTTCTAGCAGGGCCTGCCAAAGGGCGACCCGGCCTATATGCTTGCACCTGCTTCACGACAATAGACCAGGAATTTTCCCACCTCTTGGCCAGATGAACTTGCTGGGGCAACTTGGTAGCCCCCCCATGGAAAATCCTTCATCTGCTCCACTACCAGCGTGAGGCAGCGAGGTTGAAGCCCCCCTACCAAGGACTGAGACTGAGACACCTGTAATTCTGATGCAGGGGTGCTGGCCTGACTGAAGCAGGATGCCTGCTGAGTGTTGCCTACAGATGTGCCTACAGGACCTAGACTGGTTTCCCCCAGAAAGCAGTCCTGAAACAGTGGGTCCCACTCACTGCTGATACTGACTTATCCTGCTGAGAACATGGACTGTCTGTACCCATCTTCAATACCTTTTTCCCCCTCAGCAATTTCAATAGACTTCTTCTTCTTGATTGTATCTGTTTCCCCTCAGCCATTTCAAGATTCTGTTTCCCCCCTCAGCAATGGACTATAATAGAACCTTGAGTTAACCAGGACTTTGAGATCTTCCCAACGTGACTAGGCAAACTATCGGCTGGACTAAGAGGACTTAGTCTCTCCATGTTTGGTAGCTATACTCCGCTCTCTTTCTCCCCCTCTTTTTTATTCTTTTCCTCTCCCTGATTCCTTTCAGGCATTTGCTGTGGTCATTCTATAAAGGTGCATTTGTTTTGATTGATACTGCAATCCCCTTTCCAGGTTGTCTGTTGCACTCCGAGATCAGTTAACCAACCAACCAGTTAACCAACCCCTTGGTATCAGCGGATCGTGACAATACCTTCTTTCAAGCTGACATTGGTTCTAGTCCATATAAGCACCCTGGTAGGTAAAAGTAGACTCTAAAAGATAACATTCAAAATGTATTTCCCTTGTCTTCCCATTAAAGCAAGTGAAGAAAGCAGACAGGAGATCTTCAGATAACATGCTATGCAAATTGAAAAGATTCTGTCCTTATTTGAAGCAACTGAGAAACTCACACAATGAAATACAGTTCAGACAGATGGAAGGGTCACAGATGATGTCAAATCTGTACTTTCAATGTTTGAATGAAGCAAGATTTCTTGAAGTACAATCCTATAAAATGAAGGTGAGTTTGCAGAAGCAATTGAACTGGGTCTGTTTTATAAACACAATGTTTTCTAAGTAACTGAGGATTCAGGAAGGCAACCTTGGAATTTAAAGGATTTAGAAAGATACAAATACCAAGACTGGCAGTTCATTAGCTTTAACAGTCTCTTCAAATAAGATCTATTTTTAACTTCTTCTTGTAGTAGGTCTGAAGACATTAGGAATGATGCAATAAAACAAAACAAACAACAAACCAAAACAAAACCAAAACAGCTTTCTCAAAAAGCTTGGAGAAACCAGAGAAATTATGATTTTTAGGGGTTAAGTAGTCCTTTAAAAGTTGTCTCTGGGAAAAGAGATAAAAAACCACTAATTGACTGTGGAGTATATTCCAAACCTGTCCTGAAGCATGTAAGGGACAAGAGCCTGTAATAAAACTACTATGCTGGGTTCATCTGTTAAAAGCATTCCAGAATGGTTGAAATTATCAATCACATAATGTGGGATTAAAAAAAAAAAAAGAAAAAAAGAAAAAGAAAAAAGAAGAAAACATAGAGAAAAAAATATTTTGAACATGTTTTCCCATTCCCAGATGGCATACCAGCTTTATTTCATTTTGTTCCTAAGACTGATTTTTAGCTTATGAAGTGTTTTACAATTGAGAGTGAGAGTGTTCACACTAACCATACAATTTGGATGGATCTCTTTTACTTTGCACAGCAGCAGATACGGTTTAGCACTCCACAGTTCAGTCCCCGAAAGTGAATGGGTGTGGCAGATTTAACCTAACTGGCCAGTCCACCAGAATGCTTAATTATCTTGGAAAATGCTTTGCTCTGTCTCATTATCTGGACATGTCTCTCTAGCTCCGCTTTGAGCTCCTTGATCTTTCATCTACAGGATGAGATCCAATTTAGCTTAGCAAGGACATAGCCTTTCAAAACCACATCTTTTATCTTCTGCATTCATACAAGTACATTTCTACTGCAGGGAACCCTGTGGAAGATCCTAGTTGTTTTGTTTCTCAGATAGTTGTTGCATAAAAGAGCTCTTCTTTTAATTTTTTCCCTGCTAAAGTATAGGCTCTGTACTTAACTGATTGTGATGCTAACTCATTATCATCTATTCTTCAGTCGTACAGAGTAGGCAGCAAAGTTTTCTTCTGAAGACATTCCTTTAATGAGAAATGCTGAAGGTCTGACTTTAGTTGCAAAGGTCACTGATTGACCGGTTGCAAAATTGTTAAGTCTAGTAAGAGCAGGAAAAGTGTGCTGTTGCTGTGCCTGTAAATGTCGTGTCAGCTGCTGTTGGGATAAAAAGCATGAGCATAAGAAAAGATATCTGCATGGATAGAAAAGAAATTTGTTGTGATTTCTGCACAAGAGGAAGTATGAAGCACTTATTTCAGTGGCTAAGACAGTATCATCATTGGGCCAGTTCTCTTCAACATCTTTTGAACAACCTGGACACAGCACTTGAAGGAATATTAAGACAGTTTGCCAAAGACACTAAATTGGGAGGAGCTGTGAACTAACTCCCTTGAGGGCACAGAGACCTTGCAGAGAGATCTTGCCAAATAGGAGAGATGGGCAATTCTTGCTGGCCGGGAGTCTATGCACAAATCACAAAAGGGGCGAGACTGCTGGGGACGGCGTCTCAAGCTGTTTTTTTTTCCAGCATCAGTCTCATTACATGGTGATGACAATGGGAAGCTGCCAGCAGCTCACGTCCCCAGCAGCAGACAAAGAACTCAATGTTACAACTTACTTGAAAAGTTTTTTGACCAATCACACAAAGCAAAAGCATATTGACAGTACTTCTGTCCAATCACTATAAAGACATGTACCTGGGCTTAGAACAATGCTCGCTTCTTTCAAATAAAAGACCTGCTTGTAAGCCTTAAGATACAATGCACAGAGCTCCATTATTAAGCTTAGAACTACCTAACATCGCGCTAGATATACTTTGCTGTAGCTTAGGGAGTTATTCTAGACAAGCATTAATACACAGACCATTGTTCCATTTGTCCTTACTTTTCTACTTCTCATCTAATTTTTCTGCTGACAAACCTTATGACTACTGCTTAGCTCCAATGACAGTTCTGCTGTCTCTGAGGCCTTCCTTTTGCAGCTTTCCCAAACCCCTCTGTTTTTGAGGATTCCCACAGGCAATCACCAACCAGATGGAGTGGAACAAGGGCAAGTGCTGGATTCAGCACCTGCAACAGGGCAATCCTGGTGGGTGTATAGACTGGGGAGGGAGCAAGAGGCTGGGAGAAGCACTGCAGAAAGGGACCCAGGCTCCTGGCCAATGGCAAGCTGAATGTGCATCAGCAGTGCCCTGGCAGCCAGGAGGGCCAAGCCTGTCCTGGGGTACATCAGGCACAGTATCACGAGCTGGGCAAGGGAGGGGATTGTCTTGCTCTGCTCTGCTCTGCTCTGCTCTGCTCTGCTCTGGGGCGGAATCACCTTGGTATTAGAAAGTCCTCAAATGAGGTCTACAAAGACAGGACTCAAAGAAATGGCATGCAGCTGAGTCAGGGGAGGTTTAGGTCGGGTATCAGGAAAAAGTTTTTAACCAGAGAATGGCTGGGCACTGGAAGAGTCTTTCCAGGGAGTGGTCACACCATCACACCTGTCTGAGTTTGGGACATTGCTCTCAGGCATATGGTGTGATTCTCAAGGATGGCCCCAGGCAGGGCCAGGAGTTGGACTGATGATGATCCTGATGGGGTCCTTCCAATTCAACAGATTCGACGACTCGATGGTTCTGTCCTGGCCACTCAAGGTATATTGCTTGGTCTCATCAGATTTTGATCTGCTCTTGTTGGTCAGACTTTGTCCCTACTGGCTAATGATATTTATCACAAAAGACAAAGTGCCTTTTCTCAATTTTCTCAAGCAATTGGAACATGCGCCTTAGAATCCTAAAAAAGTCTTTTCTTTGAAACAACACTGTAGTGTTTTTCACTGCCCAGTAGTCTTTCCAGATCTTAAGGAGAAAGAAGGCAAAATGAGGGGACGTATTACAATGAATGATTGTCAATTTTCCGGTTCTTTAGCAGTATATTTGTACTTCCACTATTCTCTTCTGTAAAAGCATGGTTTTTTATAGTATCCAATTTTCTAGCAAGACACATTTCTGCAACTGAGCCCATCAGTCTTTGTGAAAATATATTGTCAAAAGTACAAAACATATGAATAGGCAGTGACAAGTGAGGGAAAAAAGAAGTATGAGAAGCAGCTGCATGATACTAAAGTGAGACAAGAAGGAGGAGAAGGTGCTCCAGTTGACAGAGCAAAGAATCCCCCACAGTCCCTGGAGGACATCATCATCAAGCAGGTTGTCTCCCAGCAGTCCCTGGAGAACCATGGAGGAACACAATGGAGCTCGTGGGGAGCTCCATGCCACAGCAGGTGAATGTGCCTTGAAGGAAGCTGCAGCTTGTGGAGGGAGAGAGGGCCAGAAAAGCATCCTTGACCTCTTGGAAGAGTGGAAGAGTACGTGCAAATCTTAAACAGCTGCTAACTCTAATCTATTCTCTTTCCACTTCTTGTCTTAGGTAAGTAAGAAGACAACCCAAGAATTAGAAGCCTAAATTCTTTTGCTTGAGGCTCCCATTCTTTCTGCCATTCTCTTAAAATTTAGTTTGAAGTAAAACTCATGATAAAGTTCTTAAGGCTTGATGTTCAGGCTTTTCAGAAAATAGGGAGTGCAAATAACTCTTGTCACTGTCATTTTTTTCATAGAAGGAAAAAAGGGAAATTACTGGTTTTCAAGGACTTACGGAAATCCATTGGTAACGGTGGTGAGACTGAAGAGTTTAATTAATCTGAAAAGAGAATGTCGTGGAGCTACCTCAGCGCTGTACAAGTTTTTTTACCAGGAAGTCTAGACTTTTAAACGGACTAAGGACACAATAGTTATCTCTGGGAATATTTTAGTATGTATAGTACATTCATCTTTAAATAGTTCTATCTGTTTGACAGTTATGACTTAGGCTTTAAATTTGATGTGAAAAGAAATATTTGTGATTCAGATCATTTCCATTTCTGAAGCATTTCAGTTGTTGACTGTTTTTGCTGTCTCCTGAGGGCGGGAAAATAGTCTTTGTACCAATACTGAAAGAAACTAGATGGAAAAATTTGTTTTCCTCATTCTTTTCTGTCTATTCGAACAGGCACAGCAGCAAGACCACTGCTATGAGTCTGAGTGGCCCTTCCACTCCTGGATGACAAACTTGTAGTGGCTAGTATGTTATTTGCACACATTTCTGATGCCGGCTGTTAACTGTTGTGCAGAAAGATCTGTCAACCTTTTTCCCCGGAGGACACTTCTGAATTGCTTCACTTGTCTCTGAAGCAGAGAACTAAGCTGGCACTCCATTTCTGAGATCTTGCTGTGTTAGCCCCCAAACCCATTTCTTTCAAATGCCTTTTACTTTCAACCAAAGCACTTCATTACTTCATGACGTAATCTCTTGTTCTTAATGTTCGGGGGATTGTTTTAGACTGATAAGACCATATTGCAGTAAGCAGGTAGAACATCTATCTTAAGCAGTATCCATCACTTGGCTTTGGTTCATGTATCATAACATCTGCAAGGAATGTCATTTACAATCAATGGATGGGCTGGGGTAACGGGCCACAGGTTTAGGAATCTTTCTCCAATTAATTTTGCGTTAAAATTTAGCTCTTATCATTTCAATTGGGTCTTTATTAAAACAATCATCTATTTATTACCTGTACCACAATGAACAGTGTACCTGTACCACAGTCAACAGTGGCTGAGCATCCTACAACAATTCCAAGAAGAAGAATGGTCTGAGCCCCCATTGCAGCACATGAAGTCTGTCATCAAGCCAGAGTCCCGCAGGCGTTTTCTCAGCCTGGAGAAGAGCAGACTCCGGGCAAATTGTTAGAGCAGCTCTGCAGTAGCTGAAGACAGCCTACCAGAAGGAGGCAGGTGAGCTACACAAGGGCACGGAGCGATAAGAAAAGTGTGGATGGCTTTAAAACCTGAAGAGTATAGGTTTCCTTTGGCTATTGGGAAGAAATTCCTTGCCAAGATGGTTGTGAGACACTAGAACATGTTGTGGGTGACCAATTCCTGGAAGTGATCAAGGCCAGCTTGAATGGGTCTTTGAGCTTAAGGCGGTCTAGTGGAAGGTGTCCCTGACAATGACATGGTGGGGGGGACGTAGGTGAATTTAAGGTCCCTTCCAAACCCAACCATTCCATTATTCTATGGTAATCATTCTGTACAGTAGCAGTAAGAAGTTGAAGCTAGAAATAACATATTCATGCTGAGAAACTGCTATCCAATGAGTTGAACTGTTTGGGTCTCACATTTATGTGCCATTTAGCAATACTATATCTAATATCTAGTCCTCGCTCTTTATCATACACGCAAGTATTTTATCATCTTTAACATTTCTGACATTTGGGAATGTTCTTCCCTTCTCTTTCTTTCTTTCTTTCTTTCTTTCTTTCTTTCTTTCTTTCTTTCTTTCTTTCTTTCTTTCTTTCTTTCTTTCTTTCTTTCTTTCTTTCTTTCTTTTCCTTTCTTTCTTTCTTTTTCTCTTTCTCTCTTTCCTTCTTTCTTTTCTTTCCTTCCCCCACTTCCTTCCTTCACTGCCTTCCTTCCACTATGTCCTTCTTTCTGCCACGTCCTTCTGCCACTTCCTTCCCTCCCTCCCTCCACTTTGATGTTAATTTGCAAACTGTCAAGGAGTTACAGGAAATTACTCTTCTTAAATATCATTTTGAAGCTTAGAAATGAATAACAAAATTGTGTCAAAACATGGCATTTAAAAGCCATCTGAAAGTGAGAACTAGCTATTGAAAAGACAAAAATACAAAAATGAAATGATGGAGTGGATGGTTTTAAGGGATATTCTTTGTATTGCTTTGATACAAATGAGGATCTCAATTTTTACACCTTCTAAAAACACATCTTGAAACTTACTACTTTCCGTGACAAAAATATTTCCAAAACAAGGAAATTGATTTATGCAGATGAAAATATCATCTCCCAAATAGTCATCATCAAGTCCAAAAGATTACCCTGCTTTTACGTAGTAAGCTTTATGGAGATTTCTATTCTCACGCAAACAAAGAAGAATCTTTCAAATTACTAGAAAATCTTTAAAAGCAAAATAACCTTGAAGAAAAAAGATCCAAAAAAGAGCCGGGAATTAGACACGTCCACACTTGTTACATGTTGGTTACTAATATTGGCTCTAGTTTGTTGGCGAGTACACTTCCCATTCACGCACGCACGCACCCCTCTTCCTCCTGCACACAGATGTGTGCTATTGGGTCTCAAAGAATGGACTATTTTCTCTTAGATAGGTTTTGGTTCTCAAAGTCAAAGCGTAGTCTTCCTGGCTCTATTACCAGGATTTTGTTCCGGGAAGGGAATGTGCTTGTGCCTGTTAGAAATGGGGAGGAGGGGACAGAAAGCAAAGCCATTTGAAGACAACCTGCAGCAGAACTAAGAAAGTGGGGTGCTTCTTGACTGCACAGCAAAAGAAAGATCGGGAGTAAAATGGAGGAAAACTTGAGGTGCTGATAGAGTTTCTCCTTGTGACAGCTTTCAAACGTACAGAAAAATGCACTTCCTCATTCTCCTGCCTTTTCAATTCACATTAACATTGGAAGAAAAGGGGTTTTGGACAACTTTCTTTTGCTTCTTGCTAAACACTCTGCTGACACTCCGTGCAACTTCCAGAAAAAGATCCGGGATGCTTTTTGTACTGGCAGAGTTTCTCCTTGCGAGACATAGTAGAAAAGCTTTTTGCTAAAATGTAGGCGACAAGAGATGCAGATTCAGAGATACGCAGCTCTCCGAAGCTAAGTGCCGGTCCCGGGCTTCTTTCGGCACAAACCGCTCTCAGGAGCTCCCTGCGCTCGCCACAATGCTCTGTGTGCGAAGAAGCCGCTTCTTCGCCTCCGGGAGACTCGGCGAGCGGCAGCTTCCCAAAGGCGAAGATGCAAGCCGCACCACGCAGGCACAGTGTGGGCAGCATTCAGACTTAGAGAAAACAGTACTTTACCACTCTCCTGCCTTTTCCATTGTTATTATATTCAAAAAGAACGAGTTTTGGACAACTATATGTTCCTTCTTGCAAAACTCTTTGCAGACCTCCGTGCAAGCTTTAGAACAAGATTTTGGATGTTTTATTTACTGGCAATGTTTCTCGTTGCAAGATATGGTGGAACAGCCTTTTGCTGGGTGTTGAGCGACAAGACACGCAGAAGACGCAGATACGGAGCTCTCTGAAGCTAAGTGCCGGTCTACGGCTTCTTTCGGCAGAAGCCGCTCTGCAGCGCTCACCGCGACGGGCCCAATGCTCTGTGTGCGAAGAAGCCGCTTCTTCGCCTCCGAGAGACTCGGCGAGCGGCAGCTTCCCAAAGGCGAAGATGCAAGCCGCACCACGCAGGCACAGTGTGGGCAGCATTCAGACTTAGAGAAAACAGTACTTTACCACTCTCCTGCCTTTTCCATAGTTATTATATTAGAAAAGAACGTTTTTTGGACAACTATATGTTCCTTCTTCCAAAACTCTTTGCAGACCTCCGTGCAAGCTTTAGAACAAGAGTTCGGATGTTTTATTTACTGGCAGAGTTTCTCTTTGCAAGATATGGTGGAAAAGCTTTTTGCTGAGTGTTGAGCGACAAGACACGCAGAAGACGCAGATACGGAGCTCTCGGAAGCTAATACAGGTCTACGGCTTCTTTCGGCAGAAGCTGCTCTGCAGCGCTCACCGCGACCGGCCCAATGCTCTGTGTGCGAAGAAACCGCTTCTTCGCCTCCGGGAGACTCGGCGAGCGGCAGCTTCCCAAAGGCGAAGATGCAAGCCGCACCACGCAGGCACAGTGTGGGCAGCATTTAGACTTAGAGAAAACAGTACTTTACCACTCTCCTGCCTTTTCCATTGTTATTATATTCGAAAAGAACGAGTTTTGGACAACTATATGTTCCTTCTTGCAAAAGTCTTTGCAGACCTCCGTGCAAGCTTTAGAACATGATTTTCGATGTTTTATTTACTGGCAGAGTTTCTCTTTGCAAGATATGGTGTAAAAGCCTTTTTTCTGAGTGTTGAGCGACAAGACACGCAGTAGACGCAGATGCGGAACTCTCGGAAGCTAAATGCTTGTCCACGGCTTCTTTCGACAGAAGCTGCTCTGCAGCGTTCACCGCGACCGCCCCAATGCTCTGTGTGCGAAGAAGCCGCTTCTTCGCCTCCGGGAGACTCGGCGAGCGGCAGCTTCCCAAAGGTGAAAATGCAAGCCGCACCACACAGGCACAGTGTTGGCAGCATTCAGACTTAGAGAAATCAGTACTTTACCACTCTCCTGCCTTTTCCATAGTTATTATATTCGAAAAGAACGAGTTTTGGACAACTACCTTTCCTTCTTGCAAAACTCTTTGCAGACCTCCGTGCAAGCTTTAGAACAAGATTTTGGATGTTTTATATACTGGCAGTGTTTCTCTTTGCAAGATATGGTGGAAAAGCCTTTTGCTGAGTGTTGAGCGACAAGACACGCAGAAGATGCAGATACGCAGCTCTCCGAAGCTAAATGCCGGTCCACGGCTTCTTTCGGCAGAAGCCGCTCTTAGGTGCTCGCCGCGACCGGCCCAATGCTCTGTGTGCGAAGAAGCCGCTTCATCGCCTCTGGGAGACTCGGCGAGCGGCAGCTTCCCAAAGGCGAAGATGCAAGCCGCACCACGCAGGCACAGTGTGGGCAGCATTCAGACTTAGAGAAAACAGTACTTTACCACTCTCCTGCCTTTTCCATTGTTATTATATTCAAAAAGAACGAGTTTTGGACAACTATATGTTCCTTCTTGCAAAACTCTTTGCAGACCTCCGTACAAGCTTTAGAACAAGAGTTTGGATGTTTTATTTACTGGCAATGTTTCTCGTTGCAAGATATGGTGGAAAAGACTTTTGCTGAGTGTTGAGCGACAAGACACGCAGAAGACGCAGATACGGAGCTCTCGGAAGCTAAATGCCGGTCCACGGCTTCTTTCGGCAGAAGCTGCTCTGCAGCGCTCACCGCGACTGGCCCTATGCTCTGTGTGCGAAGAAGCCGCTTCTTCGCCTCCGGGAGACTCGGCGAGCAGCAGCTTCCCAAACGCGAAGATGCAAGCCGCACCACGCAGGCACAGTGTGGGCAGCATTCAGACTTAGAGAAAACAGTTCTTTACCACTCTCCTGCCTTTTCCATTGTTATTATATTCGAAAAGAACGTTTATTGGACAACTATATGTTCCTTCTTGCAAAACTCTTTGCAGACCTCCGTGCAAGCTTTAGAACAAGATTTTGGATGTTTTATTTACTGGCAGTGTTTGTCTTTGCAAGATATGGTGGAAAAGCATTTTGCTGATTGTTGAGCGACAAGACACGCAGAAGACGCAGATACGGAGCTCTCCGAAGCTAAGTGCCGGTCTACGTCTTCTTTCGGCAGAAGCCGCTCTGCAGCGCTCACCGCGACCGGCCCAATGCTCTGTGTGCGAAGAAGCCGCTTCTTCGCCTCCGGGAGACTCGGCGAGCGGCAGCTTCCCAAAGGCGAAGATGCAAGCCGCACCACGCAGGCACAGTGTGGGCAGCATTCAGACTTAGAGAAAACAGTACTTTACCACTCTCCTGCCTTTTCCATTGTTATTATATTTGAAAAGAACGAGTTTTGGACAACTATATGTTCCTTCTTGCAAAATTCTTTGCAGACCTCCGTGCAAGCTTTAGAACAAGATTTTGGATGTTTTATTTACTGGCAGTTTTTCTCTTTGCAAGATATGGTGTAAAAGCCTTTTTTCTGAGTGTTGAGCGACAAGACACGCAGAAGACGCAGATACGGAGCTCTCGGAAGCTAAATGCTGGTCCACGGCTTCTTTCGACAGAAGCTGCTCTGCAGCGTTCACCGTGACGGGCCCAATGCTCTGTGTGCGAAGAAGCCGCTTCTTCGCCTCCGGGAGACTCGGCGAGCGGCAGCTTCCCAAAGGCGAAGATGCAAGCCGCACCACGCAGGCACAGTGTGGGCAGCATTCAGACTTCGGGAAAACCGTACTTTACCACTCTCCTGCCTTTTCCATAGTTATTATATTCGAAAAGAACGAGTTTTGGACAACTATATGTTCCTTCTTGCAAAACTCTTTGCAGTCCTCCGTGCATGCTTTCGAACATGATTTTGGATGTTTTATTTACTGGCAGTGTTTGTCTTTCCAAGATATGGTGGAAAAGCATTTTGCTGAGTGTTGAGCGACAAGACACGCAGAAGACGCAGATACGGAGCTCTCCGAAGCTAAGTGCCGGTCCACGGCTTCTTTCGGCAGGAGCCGCTCTTAGGTGCTCACCGCGACCGGCCCAATGCTCTGTGTGCGAAGAAGCCGCTTCTTCGCCTCCGGGAGACTCGGCGAGCGGCAGCTTCCCAAAGGCGAAGATGCAAGCCGCACCACGCAGGCACAGTGTGGGCAGCATTCAGACTTAGAGAAAACAGTACTTTACCACTCTCCTGCCTTTTCCATTGTTATTATATTCAAAAAGAACGAGTTTTGGACAACTATATGTTCCTTCTTGCAAAACTCTTTGCAGACCTCCGTGCAAGCTTTAGAACAAGATTTTGGATGTTTTATTTACTGGCAATGTTTCTCGTTGCAAGATATGGTGGAACAGCCTTTTGCTGGGTGTTGAGCGACAAGACACGCAGAAGACGCAGATACGGAGCTCTCTGAAGCTAAGTGCCGGTCTACGGCTTCTTTCGGCAGAAGCCGCTCTGCAGCGCTCACCGCGACGGGCCCAATGCTCTGTGTGCGAAGAAGCCGCTTCTTCGCCTCCGGGAGACTCGGCGAGCGGCAGCTTCCCAAAGGCGAAGATGCAAGCCGCACCACGCAGGCACAGTGTGGGCAGCATTCAGACTTAGAGAAAACAGTACTTTACCACTCTCCTGCCTTTTCCATAGTTATTATATTAGAAAAGAACGTTTTTTGGACAACTATATGTTCCTTCTTCCAAAACTCTTCGCAGACCTCCGTGCAAGCTTTAGAACAAGAGTTCGGATGTTTTATTTACTGGCAGAGTTTCTCTTTGCAAGATATGGTGGAAAAGCTTTTTGCTGAGTGTTGAGCGACAAGACACGCAGAAGACGCAGATACGGAGCTCTCGGAAGCTAATACAGGTCTACGGCTTCTTTCGGCAGAAGCTGCTCTGCAGCGCTCACCGCGACCGGCCCAATGCTCTGTGTGCGAAGAAACCGCTTCTTCGCCTCCGGGAGACTCGGCGAGCGGCAGCTTCCCAAAGGCGAAGATGCAAGCCGCACCACGCAGGCACAGTGTGGGCAGCATTCAGACTTAGAGAAAACAGTACTTTACCACTCTCCTGCCTTTTCCATTGTTATTATATTCGAAAAGAACGAGTTTTGGACAACTATATGTTCCTTCTTGCAAAAGTCTTTGCAGACCTCCGTGCAAGCTTTAGAACATGATTTTCGATGTTTTATTTACTGGCAGAGTTTCTCTTTGCAAGATATGGTGGAAAAGCCTTTTGCTGAGTGTTGAGCGACAAGACACGCAGTAGACGCAGATGCGGAACTCTCGGAAGCTAAATGCTTGTCCACGGCTTCTTTCGACAGAAGCTGCTCTGCAGCGTTCACCGCGACCGCCCCAATGCTCTGTGTGCGAAGAAGCCGCTTCTTCGCCTCCGGGAGACTCGGCGAGCGGCAGCTTCCCAAAGGTGAAAATGCAAGCCGCACCACACAGGCACAGTGTTGGCAGCATTCAGACTTAGAGAAAACAGTACTTTACCACTCTCCTGCCTTTTCCATTGTTATTATATTCGAAAAGAATGAGTTTTGGACAACTACCTTTCCTTCTTGCAAAACTCTTTGCAGACCTCCGTGCAAGCTTTAGAACAAGATTTTGGATGTTTTATATACTGGCAGTGTTTCTCTTTGCAAGATATGGTGGAAAAGCCTTTTGCTGAGTGTTGAGCGACAAGACACGCAGAAGACGCAGATACACAGCTCTCCGAAGCTAAATGCCGGTCCACGGCTTCTTTCGGCAGAAGCCGCTCTTAGGTGCTCACCGCGACCGGCCCAATGCTCTGTGTGCGAAGAAGCCGCTTCATCGCCTCTGGGAGACTCGGCGAGCGGCAGCTTCCCAAAGGCGAAGATGCAAGCCGCACCACGCAGGCACAGTGTGGGCAGCATTCAGACTTAGAGAAAACAGTACTTTACCACTCTCCTGCCTTTTCCATTGTTATTATATTCAAAAAGAACGAGTTTTGGACAACTATATGTTCCTTCTTGCAAAACTCTTTGCAGACCTCCGTACAAGCTTTAGAACAAGACTTTGGATGTTTTATTTACTGGCAATGTTTCTCGTTGCAAGATATGGTGGAAAAGACTTTTGCTGAGTGTTGAGCGACAAGACACGCAGAAGACGCAGATACGGAGCTCTCGGAAGCTAAATGCTTGTCCACGGCTTCTTTCGGCAGAAGCTGCTCTGCAGCGCTCACCGCGACTGGCCCTATGCTCTGTGTGCGAAGAAGCCGCTTCTTCGCCTCCGGGAGACTCGGCGAGCGGCAGCTTCCCAAAGGCGAAGATGCAAGCCGCACCACGCAGGCACAGTGTGGGCAGCATTCAGACTTAGAGAAAACAGTTCTTTACCACTCTCCTGCCTTTTCCATTGTTATTATATTCGAAAAGAACGTTTATTGGACAACTATATGTTCCTTCTTGCAAAACTCTTTGCAGACCTCCGTGCAAGCTTTAGAACAAGATTTTGGATGTTTTATTTACTGGCAGTGTTTGTCTTTGCAAGATATGGTGGAAAAGCATTTTGCTGATTGTTGAGCGACAAGACACGCAGAAGACGCAGATACGGAGCTCTCCGAAGCTAAGTGCCGGTCTACGTCTTCTTTCGGCAGAAGCCGCTCTGCAGCGCTCACCGCGACCGGCCCAATGCTCTGTGTGCGAAGAAGCCGCTTCTTCGCCTCCGGGAGACTCGGCGAGCGGCAGCTTCCCAAAGGCGAAGATGCAAGCCGCACCACGCAGGCACAGTGTGGGCAGCATTCAGACTTAGAGAAAACAGTACTTTACCACTCTCCTGCCTTTTCCATTGTTATTATATTTGAAAAGAACGAGTTTTGGACAACTATATGTTCCTTCTTGCAAAATTCTTTGCAGACCTCCGTGCAAGCTTTAGAACAAGATTTTGGATGTTTTATTTACTGGCAATGTTTCTCATTGCAAGATATGGTGGAAAAGCCTTTTGCTGAGTGTTGAGCGACAAGACACGCAGAAGACGCAGATACGGAGCTCTCGGAAGCTAAATGCTGGTCCACGGCTTCTTTCGACAGAAGCTGCTCTGCAGCGTTCACCGTGACGGGCCCAATGCTCTGTGTGCGAAGAAGCCGCTTCTTTGCCTCCGGGAGACTCGGCGAGCGGCAGCTTCCCAAAGGCGAAGATGCAAGCCGCACCACGCAGGCACAGTGTGGGCAGCATTCAGACTTCGAGAAAACAGTACTTTACCACTCTCCTGCCTTTTCCATTGTTATTATGTTAGAAAAGGACGAGTTTTGGGCAACTATATGTTCCTTCTTGCAAAACTCTTTGCAGACCTCCGTGCAAGCTTTAGAACAAGATTTTGGATGTTTTATTTTCTGGCAATGTTTCTCGTTGCAAGATATGGTGGAACAGCCTTTTGCTGAGTGTTGAGCGACAAGACACGCAGAAGACGCAGATACGGAGCTCTCCGAAGCTAAGTGCCGGTCTACGGCTTCTTTCGGCAGAAGCCGCTCTGCAGCGCTCACCGCGACGGGCCCAATGCTCTGTGTGCGAAGAAGCCGCTTCTTCGCCTCCGGGAGACTCGGCGAGCGGCAGCTTCCCAAAGGCGAAGATGCAAGCCGCACCACGCAGGCACAGTGTGGGCAGCATTCAGACTTAGAGAAAACAGTACTTTACCACTCTCCTGCCTTTTCCATTGTTATTATATTTGAAAAGAACGAGTTTTGGACAACTATATGTTCCTTCTTGCAAAATTCTTTGCAGACCTCCGTGCAAGCTTTAGAACAAGATTTTGGATGTTTTATTTACTGGCAGTTTTTCTCTTTGCAAGATATGGTGTAAAAGCCTTTTTTCTGAGTGTTGAGCGACAAGACACGCAGAAGACGCAGATACGGAGCTCTCGGAAGCTAAATGCTGGTCCACGGCTTCTTTCGACAGAAGCTGCTCTGCAGCGTTCACCGTGACGGGCCCAATGCTCTGTGTGCGAAGAAGCCGCTTCTTTGCCTCCGGGAGACTCGGCGAGCGGCAGCTTCCCAAAGGCGAAGATGCAAGCCGCACCACGCAGGCACAGTGTGGGCAGCATTCAGACTTCGAGAAAACAGTACTTTACCACTCTCCTGCCTTTTCCATAGTTATTATATTCGAAAAGAACGAGTTTTGGACAACTATATGTTCCTTCTTGCAAAACTCTTTGCAGTCCTCCGTGCATGCTTTCGAACATGATTTTGGATGTTTTATTTACTGGCAGTGTTTGTCTTTCCAAGATATGGTGGAAAAGCATTTTGCTGAGTGTTGAGCGACAAGACACGCAGAAGACGCAGATACGGAGCTCTCCGAAGCTAAGTGCCGTTCCACGGCTTCTTTCGGCAGGAGCCGCTCTTAGGTGCTCACCGCGACTGGCCCAATGCTCTGTGTGCGAAGAAGCCGCTTCATCGCCTCTGGGAGACTCGGCGAGCGGCAGCTTCCCAAAGGCGAAGATGCAAGCCGCACCACGCAGGCACAGTGTGGGCAGCATTCAGACTTAGAGAAAACAGTACTTTACCACTCTCCTGCCTTTTCCATTGTTATTATATTCAAAAAGAACGAGTTTTGGACAACTATATGTTCCTTCTTGCAAAACTCTTTGCAGACCTCCGTACAAGCTTTAGAACAAGAGTTTGGATGTTTTATTTACTGGCAATGTTTCTCGTTGCAAGATATGGTGGAAAAGACTTTTGCTGAGTGTTGAGCGACAAGACACGCAGAAGACGCTAATACGGAGCTCTCGGAAGCTAAATGCCGGTCCACGGCTTCTTTCGGCAGAAGCTGCTCTGCAGCGCTCACCGCGACTGGCCCAATGCTCTGTGTGCGAAGAAGCCGCTTCTTCGCCTCCGGGAGACTCGGCGAGCGGCAGCTTCCCAAAGGCGAAGATGCAAGCCGCACCACGCAGGCACAGTGTGGGCAGCATTCAGACTTAGAGAAAACAGTACTTTACCACTCTCCTGCCTTTTCCATTGTTATTATATTCGAAAAGAACGTTTATTGGACAACTATATGTTCCTTCTTGCAAAACTCTTTGCAGACCTCCGTGCAAGCTTTAGAACAAGATTTTGGATGTTTTATTTACTGGCAGTGTTTGTCTTTGCAAGATATGGTGGAAAAGCATTTTGCTGATTGTTGAGCGACAAGACACGCAGAAGACGCAGATACGGAGCTCTCCGAAGCTAAGTGCCGGTCTACGTCTTCTTTCGGCAGAAGCCGCTCTGCAGCGCTCACCGCGACCGGCCCAATGCTCTGTGTGCGAAGAAGCCGCTTCTTCGCCTCCGGGAGACTCGGCGAGCGGCAGCTTCCCAAAGGCGAAGATGCAAGCCGCACCACGCAGGCACAGTGTGGGCAGCATTCAGACTTAGAGAAAACAGTACTTTACCACTCTCCTGCCTTTTCCATTGTTATTATATTCGAAAAGAACGAGTTTTGGACAACTATATGTTCCTTCTTGCAAAAGTCTTTGCAGACCTCCGTGCAAGCTTTAGAACATGATTTTCGATGTTTTATTTACTGGCAGAGTTTCTCTTTGCAAGATATGGTGGAAAAGCCTTTTGCTGAGTGTTGAGCGACAAGACACGCAGTAGACGCAGATGCGGAACTCTCGGAAGCTAAATGCTTGTCCACGGCTTCTTTCGACAGAAGCTGCTCTGCAGCGTTCACCGCGACCGCCCCAATGCTCTGTGTGCGAAGAAGCCGCTTCTTCGCCTCCGGGAGACTCGGCGAGCGGCAGCTTCCCAAAGGTGAAAATGCAAGCCGCACCACACAGGCACAGTGTTGGCAGCATTCAGACTTAGAGAAATCAGTACTTTACCACTCTCCTGCCTTTTCCATTGTTATTATATTCGAAAAGAACGAGTTTTGGACAACTACCTTTCCTTCTTGCAAAACTCTTTGCAGACCTCCGTGCAAGCTTTAGAACAAGATTTTGGATGTTTTATATACTGGCAGTGTTTCTCTTTGCAAGATATGGTGGAAAAGCCTTTTGCTGCGTGTTGAGCGACAAGACACGCAGAAGACGCAGATACACAGCTCTCGGAAGCTAAATGCCGGTCCACAGCTTCTTTCGGCAGAAGCCGCTCTTAGGTGCTCACCGCGACCGGCCCAATGCTCTGTGTGCGAAGAAGCCGCTTCATCGCCTCCGGGAGACTCGGCGAGCGGCAGCTTCCCAAAGGCGAAGATGCAAGCCGCACCACGCAGGCACAGTGTGGGCAGCATTCAGACTTAGAGAAAACAGTACTTTACCACTCTCCTGCCTTTTCCATTGTTATTATATTCAAAAAGAACGAGTTTTGGACAACTATATGTTCCTTCTTGCAAAACTCTTTGCAGACCTCCGTACAAGCTTTAGAACAAGAGTTTGGATGTTTTATTTACTGGCAATGTTTCTCTTTGCAAGATATGGTGGAAAAGACTTTTGCTGAGTGTTGAGCGACAAGACACGCAGAAGACGCAGATACGGAGCTCTCGGAAGCTAAATGCCGGTCCACGGCTTCTTTCGGCAGAAGCTGCTCTGCAGCGCTCACCGCGACTGGCCCTATGCTCTGTGTGCGAAGAAGCCGCTTCTTCTCCTCCGGGAGACTCGGCGAGCGGCAGCTTCCCAAAGGCGAAGATGCAAGCCGCACCACGCAGGCACCGTGTTGGCAGCATTCAGACTTAGAGAAAACAGTTCTTTACCACTCTCCTGCCTTTTCCATTGTTATTATATTCGAAAAGAACGTTTATTGGACAACTATATGTTCCTTCTTGCAAAACTCTTTGCAGACCTCCGTGCAAGCTTTAGAACACGATTTTGGATGTTTTATTTACTGGCAGTGTTTCTCTTTGCAAGATATGGTGGAAAAGCCTTTTGCTGAGTGTTGAGCGACAAGACACGCAGAAGACGCAGATACGGAGCTCTCCGAAGCTAAGTGCCGGTCTACGTCTTATTTCGGCAGAAGCCGCTCTGCAGCGCTCACCGCGACCGGCCCAATGCTCTGTGTGCGAAGAAGCCGCTTCTTCGCCTCCGGGAGACTCGGCGAGCGGCAGCTTCCCAAAGGCGAAGATGCAAGCCGCACCACGCAGGCACAGTGTGGGCAGCATTCAGACTTAGAGAAAACAGTACTTTACCACTCTCCTGCCTTTTCCATTGTTATTATATTTGAAAAGAACGAGTTTTGGACAACTATATGTTCCTTCTTGCAAAATTCTTTGCAGACCTCCGTGCAAGCTTTAGAACAAGATTTTGGATGTTTTATTTACTGGCAATGTTTCTCGTTGCAAGATATGGTGGAAAAGCCTTTTGCTGAGTGTTGAGCGACAAGACACGCAGAAGACGCAGATACGGAGCTCTCGGAAGCTAAATGCTGGTCCACGGCTTCTTTCGACAGAAGCTGCTCTGCAGCATTCACCGTGACGGGCCCAATGCTCTGTGTGCGAAGAAGCCGCTTCTTTGCCTCCGGGAGACTCGGCGAGCGGCAGCTTCCCAAAGGCGAAGATGCAAGCCGCACCACGCAGGCACAGTGTGGGCAGCATTCAGACTTCGAGAAAACAGTACTTTACCACTCTCCTGCCTTTTCCATAGTTATTATATTCGAAAAGAACGAGTTTTGGACAACTATATGTTCCTTCTTGCAAAACTCTTTGCAGTCCTCCGTGCATGCTTTCGAACATGATTTTGGATGTTTTATTTACTGGCAGTGTTTGTCTTTCCAAGATATGGTGGAAAAGCATTTTGCTGAGTGTTGAGCGACAAGACACGCAGAAGACGCAGATACGGACCTCTCCGAAGCTAAGTGCCGGTCCACGGCTTCTTTCGGCAGGAGCCGCTCTTAGGTGCTCACCGCGACCGGCCCAATGCTCTGTGTGTGAAGAAGCCGCTTCTTCGCCTCCGGGAGACTCGGCGAGCGGCAGCTTCCCAAAGGCGAAGATGCAAGCCGCACCACGCAGGCACAGTGTGGGCAGCATTCAGACTTAGAGAAAACAGTACTTTACCACTCTCCTGCCTTTTCCATTGTTATTATATTCAAAAAGAACGAGTTTTGGACAACTATATGTTCCTTCTTGCAAAACTCTTTGCAGACCTCCGTACAAGCTTTAGAACAAGAGTTTGGATGTTTTATTTACTGGCAATGTTTCTCGTTGCAAGATATGGTGGAAAAGACTTTTGCTGAGTGTTGAGCGACAAGACACGCAGAAGACGCAGATACGGAGCTCTCGGAAGCTAAATGCCGGTCCACGGCTTCTTTCGGCAGAAGCTGCTCTGCAGCGCTCACCGCGACTGGCCCTATGCTCTGTGTGCGAAGAAGCCGCTTCTTCGCCTCCGGGAGACTCGGCGAGCGGCAGCTTCCCAAAGGCGAAGATGCAAGCCGCACCACGCAGGCACAGTGTGGGCAGCATTCAGACTTCGAGAAAACAGTACTTTACCACTCTCCTGCCTTTTCCATTGTTAGTATGTTAGAAAAGGACGAGTCTTGGGCAACTATATGTTCCTTCTTGCAAAACTCTTTGCAGACCTCCGTGCAAGCTTTAGAACAAGATTTTGGATGTTTTATTTACTGGCAATGTTTCTCGTTGCAAGATATGGTGGAACAGCCTTTTGCTGAGTGTTGAGCGACAAGACACGCAGAAGACGCAGATACGGAGCTCTCCGAAGCTAAGTGCCGGTCTACGGCTTCTTTCGGCAGAAGCCGCTCTGCAGCGCTCACCGCGACGGGCCCAATGCTCTGTGTGCGAAGAAGCCGCTTCTTCGCCTCCGGGAGACTCGGCGAGCGGCAGCTTCCCAAAGGCGAAGATGCAAGCCGCACCACGCAGGCACAGTGTGGGCAGCATTCAGACTTAGAGAAAACAGTACTTTACCACTCTCCTGCCTTTTCCATATTTATTATATTAGAAAAGAACGTTTTTTTGACAACTATATGTTCCTTCTTCCAAAACTCTTTGTAGACCTCCGTGCAAGCTTTAGAACAAGAGTTCGGATGTTTTATTTACTGGCAGAGTTTCTCTTTGCAAAATATGGTGGAAAAGCTTTTTGCTGAGTGTTGAGCGACAAGACACGCAGAAGACGCAGATACGGAGCTCTCGGAAGCTAATACAGGTCTACGGCTTCTTTCGGCAGAAGCTGCTCTGCAGCGCTCACCGCGACCGGCCCAATGCTCTGTGTGCGAAGAAACCGCTTCTTCGCCTCCGGGAGACTCGGCGAGCGGCAGCTTCCCAAAGGCGAAGATGCAAGCCGCACCACGCAGGCACAGTGTGGGCAGCATTCAGACTTAGAGAAAACAGTACTTTACCACTCTCCTGCCTTTTCCATTGTTATTATATTCGAAAAGAACGAGTTTTTGACAACTATATGTTCCTTCTTGCAAAAGTCTTTGCAAACCTCCGTGCAAGCTTTAGAACAAGATTTTGGATGTTTTATTTACTGGCAGAGTTTCTCTTTGCAAGATATGGTGGAAAAGCCTTTTGCTGAGTGTTGAGCGACAAGACACGCAGTAGACGCAGATGCGGAACTCTCGGAAGCAAAATGCTCGTCCACGGCTTCTTTCGACAGAAGCTGCTCTGCAGCGTTCACCGCGACCGCCCCAATGCTCTGTGTGCGAAGAAGCCGCTTCTTCGCCTCCGGGAGACTCGGCGAGCGGCAGCTTCCCAAAGGTGAAAATGCAAGCCGCACCACACAGGCACAGTGTTGGCAGCATTCAGACTTAGAGAAAACAGTACTTTACCACTCTCCTGCCTTTTCCATTGTTATTATATTCGAAAAGAACGAGTTTTGGACAACTACCTTTCCTTCTTGCAAAACTCTTTGCAGACCTCCGTGCAAGCTTTAGAACAAGATTTTGGATGTTTTATATACTGGCAGTGTTTCTCTTTGCAAGATATGGTGGAAAAGCCTTTTGCTGAGTGTTGAGCGACAAGACACGCAGAAGACGCAGATACGCAGCTCTCCGAAGCTAAATGCCGGTCCACGGCTTCTTTCGGCAGAAGCCGCTCTTAGGTGCTCACCGCGACCGGCCCAATGCTCTGTGTGCGAAGAAGCCGCTTCATCGCCTCTGGGAGACTCGGCGAGCGGCAGCTTCCCAAAGGCGAAGATGCAAGCCGCACCACGCAGGCACAGTGTGGGCAGCATTCAGACTTAGAGAAAACAGTACTTTACCACTCTCCTGCCTTTTCCATTGTTATTATATTCAAAAAGAACGAGTTTTGGACAACTATATGTTCCTTCTTGAAAAACTCTTTGCAGACCTCCGTACAAGCTTTAGAACAAGAGTTTGGATGTTTTATTTACTGGCAATGTTTCTCGTTGCAAGATATGGTGGAAAAGACTTTTGCTGAGTGTTGAGCGACAAGACACGCAGAAGACGCAGATACGGAGCTCTCGGAAGCTAAATGCCGGTCCACGGCTTCTTTCGGCAGAAGCTGCTCTGCAGCGCTCACCGCGACTGGCCCAATGCTCTGTGTGCGAAGAAGCTGCTTCTTCGCCTCCGGGAGACTCGGCGAGCGGCAGCTTCCCAAAGGCGAAGATGCAAGCCGCACCACGCAGGCACAGTGTGGGCAGCATTCAGACTTAGAGAAAACAGTACTTTACCACTCTCCTGCCTATTCCATTGTTATTATATTCGAAAAGAACGTTTATTGGACAACTATATGTTCCTTCTTGCAAAACTCTTTGCAGACCTCCGTGCAAGCTTTAGAACAAGATTTTGGATGTTTTATTTACTGGCAGTGTTTGTCTTTGCAAGATATGGTGGAAAAGCATTTTGCTGATTGTTGAGCGACAAGACACGCAGAAGACGCAGATACGGAGCTCTCCGAAGCTAAGTGCCGGTCTACGGCTTCTTTCGGCAGAAGCCGCTCTGCAGCGCTCACCGCGACCGGCCCAATGCTCTGTGTGCGAAGAAGCCGCTTCTTCGCCTCCGGGAGACTCGGCGAGCGGCAGCTTCCCAAAGGCGAAGATGCAAGCCGCACCACGCAGGCACAGTGTGGGCAGCATTCAGACTTCGAGAAAACAGTACTTTACCACTCTCCTGCCTTTTCCATTGTTATTATATTTGAAAAGAACGAGTTTTGGACAACTATATGTTCCTTCTTGCAAAATTCTTTGCAGACCTCCGTGCAAGCTTTAGAACAAGATTTTGGATGTTTTATTTACTGGCAGTTTTTCTCTTTGCAAGATATGGTGTAAAAGCCATTTTCTGAGTGTTGAGCGACAAGACACGCAGAAGACGCAGATACGGAGCTCTCGGAAGCTAAATGCTGGTCCACGGCTTCTTTCGACAGAAGCTGCTCTGCAGCGTTCACCGTGACGGGCCCAATGCTCTGTGTGCGAAGAAGCCGCTTCTTTGCCTCCGGGAGACTCGGCGAGCGGCAGCTTCCCAAAGGCGAAGATGCAAGCCGCACCACGCAGGCACAGTGTGGGCAGCATTCAGACTTCGGGAAAACCGTACTTTACCACTCTCCTGCCTTTTCCATAGTTATTATATTTGAAAAGAACGAGTTTTGGACAACTATATGTTCCTTCTTGCAAAACTCTTTGCAGTCCTCCGTGCATGCTTTAGAACATGATTTTGGATGTTTTATTTACTGGCAGTGTTTGTCTTTCCAAGATATGGTGGAAAAGCCTTTTGCTGAGTGTTGAGCGACAAGACACGCAGAAGACGCAGATACGGAGCTCTCCGAAGCTAAGTGCCGGTCTACGGCTTCTTTCGGCAGAAGCCGCTCTGCAGCGCTCACCGCGACCGGCCCAATGCTCTGTGTGCGAAGAAGCCGCTTCTTCGCCTCCGGGAGACTCGGCGAGCGGCAGCTTCCCAAAGGCGAAGATGCAAGCCGCACCACGCAGGCACAGTGTGGGCAGCATTCAGACTTAGAGACAACAGTACCACTCTCCTGCGTTTCCATTGTTATTATATTCGAAAAGAACGAGTTTTGGACAACTATATGTTCCTTCTTGCAAAACTCTTTGCAGACCTCCGTGCAAACTTTAGAACAAGAGTTTGGATGTTTTATTTACTGGCAATGTTTCTCGTTGCAAGATATGGTGGAAAAGCCTTTTGCTGAGTGTTGAGCGACAAGACACGCAGAAGACGCAGATACGGAGCTCTCGGAAGCTAAATGCTGGTCCACGGCTTCTTTCGACAGAAGCTGCTCTGCAGCGCTCACCGCGACCGGCCCAATGCTCTGTGTGCGAAGAAGCCGCTTCTTCGCCTCCGGGAGACTCGGCGAGCGGCAGCTTCCCAAAGGCGAAGATGCAAGCCGCACCACGCAGGCACAGTGTGGGCAGCATTCAGACTTCGAGAAAACAGTACTTTACCACTCTCCTGCCTTTTCCATTGTTAGTATGTTAGAAAAGGACGAGTCTTGGGCAACTATATGTTCCTTCTTGCAAAACTCTTTGCAGACCTCCGTGCAAGCTTTAGAACAAGATTTTGGATGTTTTATTTACTGGCAATGTTTCTCGTTGCAAGATATGGTGGAACAGCCTTTTGCTGAGTGTTGAGCGACAAGACACGCAGAAGACGCAGATACGGAGCTCTCCGAAGCTAAGTGCCGGTCTACGGCTTCTTTCGGCAGAAGCCGCTCTGCAGCGCTCACCGCGACGGGCCCAATGCTCTGTGTGCGAAGAAGCCGCTTCTTCGCCTCCGGGAGACTCGGCGAGCGGCAGCTTCCCAAAGGCGAAGATGCAAGCCGCACCACGCAGGCACAGTGTGGGCAGCATTCAGACTTAGAGAAAACAGTACTTTACCACTCTCCTGCCTTTTCCATATTTATTATATTAGAAAAGAACGTTTTTTGGACAACTATATGTTCCTTCTTCCAAAACTCTTTGTAGACCTCCGTGCAAGCTTTAGAACAAGAGTTCGGATGTTTTATTTACTGGCAGAGTTTCTCTTTGCAAGATATGGTGGAAAAGCTTTTTGCTGAGTGTTGAGCGACAAGACACGCAGAAGACGCAGATACGGAGCTCTCGGAAGCTAATACAGGTCTACGGCTTCTTTCGGCAGAAGCTGCTCTGCAGCTCTCACCGCGACCGGCCCAATGCTCTGTGTGCGAAGAAACCGCTTCTTCGCCTCCGGGAGACTCGGCGAGCGGCAGCTTCCCAAAGGCGAAGATGCAAGCCGCACCACGCAGGCACAGTGTGGGCAGCATTCAGACTTAGAGACAACAGTACTTTACCACTCTCCTGCCTTTTCCATTGTTATTATATTCGAAAAGAACGAGTTTTTGACAACTATATGTTCCTTCTTGCAAAAGTCTTTGCAAACCTCCGTGCAAGCTTTAGAACAAGATTTTGGATGTTTTATTTACTGGCAGAGTTTCTCTTTGCAAGATATGGTGGAAAAGCCTTTTGCTGAGTGTTGAGCGACAAGACACGCAGTAGACGCAGATGCGGAACTCTCGGAAGCTAAATGCTTGTCCACGGCTTCTTTCGACAGAAGCTGCTCTGCAGCGTTCACCGCGACCGCCCCAATGCTCTGTGTGCGAAGAAGCCGCTTCATCGCCTCTGGGATACTCGGCGAGCGGCAGCTTCCCAAAGGCGAAGATGCAAGCCGCACCACGCAGGCACAGTGTGGGCAGCATTCAGACTTAGAGAAAACAGTACTTTACCACTCTCCTGCCTTTTCCATTGTTATTATATTCAAAAAGAACGAGTTTTGGACAACTATATGTTCCTTCTTGAAAAACTCTTTGCAGACCTCCGTACAAGCTTTAGAACAAGAGTTTGGATGTTTTATTTACTGGCAATGTTTCTCGTTGCAAGATATGGTGGAAAAGACTTTTGCTGAGTGTTGAGCGACAAGACACGCAGAAGACGCAGATACGGAGCTCTCGGAAGCTAAATGCCGGTCCACGGCTTCTTTCGGCAGAAGCTGCTCTGCAGCGCTCACCGCGACTGGCCCAATGCTCTGTGTGCGAAGAAGCCGCTTCTTCGCCTCCGGGAGACTCGGCGAGCGGCAGCTTCCCAAAGGCGAAGATGCAAGCCGCACCACGCAGGCACAGTGTGGGCAGCATTCAGACTTAGAGAAAACAGTACTTTACCACTCTCCTGCCTATTCCATTGTTATTATATTCGAAAAGAACGTTTATTGGACAACTATATGTTCCTTCTTGCAAAACTCTTTGCAGACCTCCGTGCAAGCTTTAGAACAAGATTTTGGATGTTTTATTTACTGGCAGTGTTTGTCTTTGCAAGATATGGTGGAAAAGCATTTTGCTGATTGTTGAGCGACAAGACACGCAGAAGACGCAGATACGGAGCTCTCCGAAGCTAAGTGCCGGTCTACGTCTTCTTTCGGCAGAAGCCGCTCTGCAGCGCTCACCGCGACCGGCCCAATGCTCTGTGTGCGAAGAAGCCGCTTCTTCGCCTCCGGGAGACTCGGCGAGCGGCAGCTTCCCAAAGGCGAAGATGCAAGCCGCACCACGCAGGCACAGTGTGGGCAGCATTCAGACTTAGAGAAAACAGTACTTTACCACTCTCCTGCCTTTTCCATTGTTATTATATTCGAAAAGAACGAGTTTTGGACAACTACCTTTCCTTCTTGCAAAACTCTTTGCAGACCTCCGTGCAAGCTTTAGAACAAGATTTTGGATGTTTTATATACTGGCAGTGTTTCTCTTTGAAAGATATGGTGGAAAAGCCTTTTGCTGAGTGTTGAGCGACAAGACACGCAGAAGACGCAGATACGCAGCTCTCCGAAGCTAAATGCCGGTCCACGGCTTCTTTCGGCAGAAGCCGCTCTTAGGTGCTCACCGCGACCGGCCCAATGCTCTGTGTGCGAAGAAGCCGCTTCATCGCCTCTGGGAGACTCGGCGAGCGGCAGCTTCCCAAAGGCGAAGATGCAAGCCGCACCACGCAGGCACAGTGTGGGCAGCATTCAGACTTAGAGAAAACAGTACTTAACCACTCTCCTGCCTTTTCCATTGTTATTATATTCGAAAAGAACGAGTTTTGGACAACTATATGTTCCTTCTTGCAAAACTCTTTGCAGACCTCCGTGCAAGCTTTAGAACAAGAGTTTGGATGTTTTATTTACTGGCAATGTTTCTCGTTGCAAGATATGGTGGAACAGCCTTTTGCTGAGTGTTGAGCGACAAGACACGCAGAAGACGCAGATACGGAGCTCTCCGAAGCTAAGTGCCGGTCTACGGCTTCTTTCGGCAGAAGCCGCTCTGCAGCGCTCACCGCGACGGGCCCAATGCTCTGTGTGCGAAGAAGCCGCTTCTTCGCCTCCGGGAGACTCGGCGAGCGGCAGCTTCCCAAAGGCGAAGATGCAAGCCGCACCACGCAGGCACAGTGTGGGCAGCATTCAGACTTAGAGAAAACAGTACTTTACCACTCTCCTGCCTTTTCCATTGTTATTATATTCGAAAAGAACGAGTTTTTGACAACTATATGTTCTTTCTTGCAAAAGTCTTTGCAAACCTCCGTGCAAGCTTTAGAACAGGATTTTTCATGTTTTATTTACTGGCAGAGTTTCTCTTTGCAAGATATGGTGGAAAAGCCTTTTGCTGAGTGTTGAGCGACAAGACACGCAGTAGACGCAGATGCGGAACTCTCGGAAGCTAAATGCTTGTCCACGGCTTCTTTCGACAGAAGCTGCTCTGCAGCGTTCACCGCGACCGCCCCAATGCTCTGTGTGCGAAGAAGCCGCTTCTTCGCCTCCGGGAGACTCGGCGAGCGGCAGCTTCCCAAAGGTGAAAATGCAAGCCGCACCACACAGGCACAGTGTTGGCAGCATTCAGACTTAGAGAAAACAGTACTTTACCACTCTCCTGCCTTTTCCATTGTTATTATATTCGAAAAGAACGAGTTTTGGACAACTACCTTTCCTTCTTGCAAAACTCTTTGCAGACCTCCGTGCTAGCTTTAGAACAAGATTTTTGATGTTTTATATACTGGCAGTGTTTCTCTTTGCAAGATATGGTGGAAAAGCCTTTTGCTGAGTGTTGAGCGACAAGACACGCAGAAGACGCAGATACGCAGCTCTCCGAAGCTAAATGCCGGTCCACGGCTTCTTTCGGCAGAAGCCGCTCTTAGGTGCTCACCGCGACCGGCCCAATGCTCTGTGTGCGAAGAAGCCGCTTCATCGCCTCTGGGAGACTCGGCGAGCGGCAGCTTCCCAAAGGCGAAGATGCAAGCCGCACCACGCAGGCACAGTGTGGGCAGCATTCAGACTTAGAGAAAACAGTACTTTACCACTCTCCTGCCTTTTCCATTGTTATTATATTCGAAAAGAACGAGTTTTGGACAACTATATGTTCCTTCTTGCAAAACTCTTTGCAGACCTCCGTACAAGCTTTAGAACAAGAGATTGGATGTTTTATTTACTGGCAATGTTTCTCGTTGCAAGATATGGTGGAAAAGACTTTTGCTGAGTGTTGAGCGACAAGACACGCAGAAGACGCAGATACGGAGCTCTCGGAAGCTAAATGCCGGTCCACGGCTTCTTTCGGCAGAAGCTGCTCTGCAGCGCTCACCGCGACTGGCCCAATGCTCTGTGTGCGAAGAAGCCGCTTCTTCGCCTCCGGGAGACTCGGCGAGCGGCTGCTTCCCAAAGGCGAAGATGCAAGCCGCACCACGCGGGCACAGTGTGGGCAGCATTCAGACTTCGAGAAAACAGTACTTTACCACTCTCCTGCCTTTTCCATTGTTATTATATTCGAAAAGAACGTTTATTGGACAACTATATGTTCCTTCTTGCAAAACTCTTTGCAGACCTCCGTGCAAGCTTTAGAACAAGATTTTGGATGTTTTATTTACTGGCAGTGTTTGTCTTTGCAAGATATGGTGGAAAAGCATTTTGCTGAGTGTTGAGCGACAAGACACGCAGAAGACGCAGATACGGAGCTCTCGGAAGCTGAGTGCCGGTCTACGTCTTCTTTCGGCAGAAGCCGCTCTGCAGCGCTCACCGCGACCGGCCCAATGCTCTGTGTGCGAAGAAGCCGCTTCTTCGCCTCCGGGAGACTCGGCGAGCGGCAGCTTCCCAAAGGCGAAGATGCAAGCCGCACCACGCAGGCACAGTGTGGGCAGCATTCAGACTTAGAGAAAACAGTACTTTACCACTCTCTTGCCTTTTCCATATTTATTATATTAGAAAAGAACGTTTATTGGACAACTATATGTTCCTTCTTCCAAAACTCTTTGTAGACCTCCGTGCAAGCTTTAGAACAAGAGTTCGGATGTTTTATTTACTGGCAGAGTTTCTCTTTGCAAGATATGGTGGAAAAGCTTTTTGCTGAGTGTTGAGCGACAAGACACGCAGAAGACGCAGATACGGAGCTCTCGGAAGCTAATACAGGTCTACGGCTTCTTTCGGCAGAAGCTGCTCTGCAGCGCTCACCGCGACCGGCCCAATGCTCTGTGTGCGAAGAAACCGCTTCTTCGCCTCCGGGAGACTCGGCGAGCGGCAGCTTCCCAAAGGCGAAGATGCAAGCCGCACCACGCAGGCACAGTGTGGGCAGCATTCAGACTTAGAGAAAACAGTACTTTACCACTCTCCTGCCTTTTCCATTGTTA
>NW_027099166.1:0-31693 GCF_037042795.1 Molothrus aeneus | reverse complement strand
GGTAGTTGTCCAAAACTCGTTCTTTTCCAATAGAATAACCATGGAAAAGGCAGGAGAGTGGTAAAGTACTGTTTTCTCTAAGTCTGAAGGCTGCCCACACTGTGCCTGTGTGCTGCAGCTTGCATCTTCGCCTTTGGGAAGCTGCCGCTCGCCGATTCTCCCGGAGGCGAAGAAGCGGCTTCTTCGCACACAGAGCATTGTGGCGAGCGCAGGGAGCTCCTGAGAGCGGTTTGTGCCGAAAGAAGCCCGGGACCGGCACTTAGCTTCGGAGAGCTGCGTATCTGCGTCTTCTGCGTGTCTTGCCGCTCTACACTCAGCCAAAAGCTTTTCCACCATATCTTGCAAGGAGAAACTCTGCCAGGAAAGAAAACATCCAAAATCTTGTTCTAAAGCTTGCACGGGGGTCTGCAAAGAGTTTGGCAAGAATGAAAGGTAGTTGTCCAAAACTCGTTCTTTTCCAATAGAATAACCATGGAAAAGGCAGGAGAGTGGTAAAGTACTGTTTTCTCTAAGTCTGAAGGCTGCCCACACTGTGCCTGTGTGCTGCAGCTTGCATCTTCGCCTTTGGGAAGCTGCCGCTCACCGATTCTCCCGGAGGCGAAGAAGCGGCTTCTTCACACACAGAGCATTGTGGCGAGCGCAGGGAGCTCCTGAGAGCGGTTTGTGCCGAAAGAAGCCCGGGACCGGCACTTAGCTTCGGAGAGCTGCGTATCTGCGTCTTCTGCGTGTCTTGCCGCTCTACACTCAGCAAAAAGCTTTTCCACCATATCTTGCAAGGAGAAACTCTGCCAGGAAAGAAAACATCCAAAATCTTGTTCTAAAGCTTGCACGGGGGTCTGCAAAGAGTTTGGCAAGAATGAAAGGTAGTTGTCCAAAACTCGTTCTTTTCCAATAGAATAACCATGGAGGTAAGGCAGGAGAGTGGTAATAAGTACCTGTTTTCCTCTAAGTCTGAAGGCTGCCCACACTGTGCCTGGGTGCTGCAGCTTGCATCTTCCCGCCTTTGCGGAAGCTGCCGCTCGCGATTCTCCCGCAGCGCGACAGAACGCGGGCTTCTTGCAACCAGACGCATTGTGGGAGGCAGGGAGCTCTGAGAGCAGTTGTGCCGAAAGAAGCCCGGGACGGCACTTAGCTTCGGAGAGCTGCGTATCTGCGTTCTTCTGCCTGCGTCTCACTCAGCAAAAAGCTTTTCCACCATATTTGGCAGGAGAAACTCTGCAGGAAAGAAAACATCAAAATCTGGTTCTAAAGCTTGCACGGGGGTCTGCAAAAGAGCTTTGGAAGAATGAAAGGTAGTTGTCCAAAACTCGTTCTTTTCCAATAGAATAACCATGGAAAAGGCAGGAGAGTGGTAAAGTACTGTTTTCTCTAAGTCTGAAGGCTGCCCACACTGTGCCTGTGTGCTGCAGCTTGCATCTTCGCCTTTGGGAAGCTGCCGCTCGCCGATTCTCCCGCAGGCGAAGAAGCGGCTTCTTCGCACACAGAGCATTGTGGCGAGCGCAGGGAGCTCCTGAGAGCGGTTTGTGCCGAAAGAAGCCCGGGACCGGCACTTAGCTTCGGAGAGCTGCGTATCTGCGTCTTCTGCGTGTCTTGCCGCTCTACACTCAGCAAAAAGCTTTTCCACCATATCTTGCAAGGAGAAACTCTGCCAGGAAAGAAAACATCCAAAATCTTGTTCTAAAGCTTGCACGGGGGTCTGCAAAGAGTTTGGCAAGAATGAAAGGTAGTTGTCCAAAACTCGTTCTTTTCCAATAGAATAACCATGGAAAAGGCAGGAGAGTGGTAAAGTACTGTTTTCTCTAAGTCTGAAGGCTGCCCACACTGTGCCTGTGTGCTGCAGCTTGCATCTTCGCCTTTGGGAAGCTGCCGCTCGCCGATTCTCCCGCAGGCGAAGAAGCGGCTTCTTCGCACACAGAGCATTGTGGCGAGCGCAGGGAGCTCCTGAGAGCGGTTTGTGCCGAAAGAAGCCCGGGACCGGCACTTAGCTTCGGAGAGCTGCGTATCTGCGTCTTCTGCGTGTCTTGCCGCTCTACACTCAGCAAAAAGCTTTTCCACCATATCTTGCAAGGAGAAACTCTGCCAGGAAAGAAAACATCCAAAATCTTGTTCTAAAGCTTGCACGGAGGTCTGCAAAGAGTTTGGCAAGAATGAAAGGTAGTTGTCCAAAACTCGTTCTTTTCCAATAGAATAACCATGGAAAAGGCAGGAGAGTGGTAAAGTACTGTTTTCTCTAAGTCTGAAGGCTGCCCACACTGTGCCTGTGTGCTGCAGCTTGCATCTTCGCCTTTGGGAAGCTGCCGCTCGCCGATTCTCCCGCAGGCGAAGAAGCGGCTTCTTCGCACACAGAGCATTGTGGCGAGCGCAGGGAGCTCCTGAGAGCGGTTTGTGCCGAAAGAAGCCCGGGACCGGCACTTAGCTTCGGAGAGCTGCGTATCTGCGTCTTCTGCGTGTCTTGCCGCTCTACACTCAGCAAAAAGCTTTTCCACCATATCTTGCAAGGAGAAACTCTGCCAGGAAAGAAAACATCCAAAATCTTGTTCTAAAGCTTGCACGCGGGTCTGCAAAGAGTTTGGCAAGAATGAAAGGTAGTTGTCCAAAACTCGTTCTTTTCCAATAGAATAACCATGGAAAAGGCAGGAGAGTGGTAAAGTACTGTTTTCTCTAAGTCTGAAGGCTGCCCACACTGTGCCTGTGTGCTGCAGCTTGCATCTTCGCCTTTGGGAAGCTGCCGCTCGCCGATTCTCCCGGCAGGCGAAGAAGCGGCTTCTTCGCACACAGAGCATTGTGGCGAGCGCAGGGAGCTCCTGAGAGCGGTTTGTGCCGAAAGAAGCCCGGGACCGGCACTTAGCTTCGGAGAGCTGCGTATCTGCGTCTTCTGCGTGTCTTGCCGCTCTACACTCAGCAAAAAGCTTTTCCACCATATCTTGCAAGGAGAAACTCTGCCAGGAAAGAAAACATCCAAAATCTTGTTCTAAAGCTTGCACGGGGGTCTGCAAAGAGTTTGGCAAGAATGAAAGGTAGTTGTCCAAAACTCGTTCTTTTCCAATAGAATAACCATGGAAAAGGCAGGAGAGTGGTAAAGTACTGTTTTCTCTAAGTCTGAAGGCTGCCCACACTGTGCCTGTGTGCTGCAGCTTGCATCTTCGCCTTTGGGAAGCTGCCGCTCGCCGATTCTCCCGCAGGCGAAGAAGCGGCTTCTTCGCACACAGAGCATTGTGGCGAGCGCAGGGAGCTCCTGAGAGCGGTTTGTGCCGAAAGAAGCCCGGGACCGGCACTTAGCTTCGGAGAGCTGCGTATCTGCGTCTTCTGCGTGTCTTGCCGCTCTACACTCAGCAAAAAGCTTTTCCACCATATCTTGCAAGGAGAAACTCTGCCAGGAAAGAAAACATCCAAAATCTTGTTCTAAAGCTTGCACGGGGGTCTGCAAAGAGTTTGGCAAGAATGAAAGGTAGTTGTCCAAAACTCGTTCTTTTCCAATAGAATAACCATGGAAAAGGCAGGAGAGTGGTAAAGTACTGTTTTCTCTAAGTCTGAAGGCTGCCCACACTGTGCCTGTGTGCTGCAGCTTGCATCTTCGCCTTTGGGAAGCTGCCGCTCGCCGATTCTCCCGCAGGCGAAGAAGCGGCTTCTTCGCACACAGAGCATTGTGGCGAGCGCAGGGAGCTCCTGAGAGCGGTTTGTGCCGAAAGAAGCCCGGGACCGGCACTTAGCTTCGGAGAGCTGCGTATCTGCGTCTTCTGCGTGTCTTGCCGCTCTACACTCAGCAAAAAGCTTTTCCACCATATCTTGCAAGGAGAAACTCTGCCAGGAAAGAAAACATCCAAAATCTTGTTCTAAAGCTTGCACGGGGGTCTGCAAAGAGTTTGGCAAGAATGAAAGGTAGTTGTCCAAAACTCGTTCTTTTCCAATAGAATAACCATGGAAAAGGCAGGAGAGTGGTAAAGTACTGTTTTCTCTAAGTCTGAAGGCTGCCCACACTGTGCCTGTGTGCTGCAGCTTGCATCTTCGCCTTTGGGAAGCTGCCGCTCGCCGATTCTCCCGCAGGCGAAGAAGCGGCTTCTTCGCACACAGAGCATTGTGGCGAGCGCAGGGAGCTCCTGAGAGCGGTTTGTGCCGAAAGAAGCCCGGGACCGGCACTTAGCTTCGGAGAGCTGCGTATCTGCGTCTTCTGCGTGTCTTGCCGCTCTACACTCAGCAAAAAGCTTTTCCACCATATCTTGCAAGGAGAAACTCTGCCAGGAAAGAAAACATCCAAAATCTTGTTCTAAAGCTTGCACGGAGGTCTGCAAAGAGTTTGGCAAGAATGAAAGGTAGTTGTCCAAAACTCGTTCTTTTCCAATAGAATAACCATGGAAAAGGCAGGAGAGTGGTAAAGTACTGTTTTCTCTAAGTCTGAAGGCTGCCCACACTGTGCCTGTGTGCTGCAGCTTGCATCTTCGCCTTTGGCAAGCTGCCGCTCGCCGATTCTCCCGCAGGCGAAGAAGCGGCTTCTTCGCACACAGAGCATTGTGGCGAGCGCAGGGAGCTCCTGAGAGCGGTTTGTGCCGAAAGAAGCCCGGGACCGGCACTTAGCTTCGGAGAGCTGCGTATCTGCGTCTTCTGCGTGTCTTGCCGCTCTACACTCAGCAAAAAGCTTTTCCACCATATCTTGCAAGGAGAAACTCTGCCAGGAAAGAAAACATCCAAAATCTTGTTCTAAAGCTTGCACGGAGGTCTGCAAAGAGTTTGGCAAGAATGAAAGGTAGTTGTCCAAAACTCGTTCTTTTCCAATAGAATAACCATGGAAAAGGCAGGAGAGTGGTAAAGTACTGTTTTCTCTAAGTCTGAAGGCTGCCCACACTGTGCCTGTGTGCTGCAGCTTGCATCTTCGCCTTTGGCAAGCTGCCGCTCGCCGATTCTCCCGCAGGCGAAGAAGCGGCTTCTTCGCACACAGAGCATTGTGGCGAGCGCAGGGAGCTCCTGAGAGCGGTTTGTGCCGAAAGAAGCCCGGGACCGGCACTTAGCTTCGGAGAGCTGCGTATCTGCGTCTTCTGCGTGTCTTGCCGCTCTACACTCAGCAAAAAGCTTTTCCACCATATCTTGCAAGGAGAAACTCTGCCAGGAAAGAAAACATCCAAAATCTTGTTCTAAAGCTTGCACGGGGATCTGCAAAGAGTTTGGCAAGAATGAAAGGTAGTTGTCCAAAACTCGTTCTTTTCCAATAGAATAACCATGGAAAAGGCAGGAGAGTGGTAAAGTACTGTTTTCTCTAAGTCTGAATGCTGCCCACACTGTGCCTGTGTGCTGCAGCTTGCATCTTCGCCTTTGGGAAGCTGCCGCTCGCCGATTCTCCCGCAGGCGAAGAAGCGGCTTCTTCGCACACAGAGCATTGTGGCGAGCGCAGGGAGCTCCTGAGAGCGGTTTGTGCCGAAAGAAGCCCGGGACCGGCACTTAGCTTCGGAGAGCTGCGTATCTGCGTCTTCTGCGTGTCTTGCCGCTCTACACTCAGCAAAAAGCTTTTCCACCATATCTTGCAAGGAGAAACTCTGCCAGGAAAGAAAACATCCAAAATCTTGTTCTAAAGCTTGCACGGGGGTCTGCAAAGAGTTTGGCAAGAATGAAAGGTAGTTGTCCAAAACTCGTTCTTTTCCAATAGAATAACCATGGAAAAGGCAGGAGAGTGGTAAAGTACTGTTTTCTCTAAGTCTGAATGCTGCCCACACTGTGCCTGTGTGCTGCAGCTTGCATCTTCGCCTTTGGGAAGCTGCCGCTCGCCGATTCTCCCGCAGGCGAAGAAGCGGCTTCTTCGCACACAGAGCATTGTGGCGAGCGCAGGGAGCTCCTGAGAGCGGTTTGTGCCGAAAGAAGCCCGGGACCGGCACTTAGCTTCGGAGAGCTGCGTATCTGCGTCTTCTGCGTGTCTTGCCGCTCTACACTCAGCAAAAAGCTTTTCCACCATATCTTGCAAGGAGAAACTCTGCCAGGAAAGAAAACATCCAAAATCTTGTTCTAAAGCTTGCACGGGGGTCTGCAAAGAGTTTGGCAAGAATGAAAGGTAGTTGTCCAAAACTCGTTCTTTTCCAATAGAATAACCATGGAAAAGGCAGGAGAGTGGTAAAGTACTGTTTTCTCTAAGTCTGAAGGCTGCCCACACTGTGCCTGTGTGCTGCAGCTTGCATCTTCGCCTTTGGGAAGCTGCCGCTCGCCGATTCTCCCGGAGGCGAAGAAGCGGCTTCTTCGCACACAGAGCATTGTGGCGAGCGCAGGGAGCTCCTGAGAGCGGTTTGTGCCGAAAGAAGCCCGGGACCGGCACTTAGCTTCGGAGAGCTGCGTATCTGCGTCTTCTGCGTGTCTTGCCGCTCTACACTCAGCAAAAAGCTTTTCCACCATATCTTGCAAGGAGAAACTCTGCCAGGAAAGAAAACATCCAAAATCTTGTTCTAAAGCTTGCACGGGGGTCTGCAAAGAGTTTGGCAAGAATGAAAGGTAGTTGTCCAAAACTCGTTCTTTTCCAATAGAATAACCATGGAAAAGGCAGGAGAGTGGTAAAGTACTGTTTTCTCTAAGTCTGAAGGCTGCCCACACTGTGCCTGTGTGCTGCAGCTTGCATCTTCGCCTTTGGGAAGCTGCCGCTCGCCGATTCTCCCGCAGGCGAAGAAGCGGCTTCTTCGCACACAGAGCATTGTGGCGAGCGCAGGGAGCTCCTGAGAGCGGTTTGTGCCGAAAGAAGCCCGGGACCGGCACTTAGCTTCGGAGAGCTGCGTATCTGCGTCTTCTGCGTGTCTTGCTGCTCTACACTCAGCAAAAAGCTTTTCCACCATATCTTGCAAGGAGAAACTCTGCCAGGAAAGAAAACATCCAAAATCTTGTTCTAAAGCTTGCACGGGGGTCTGCAAAGAGTTTGGCAAGAATGAAAGGTAGTTGTCCAAAACTCGTTCTTTTCCAATAGAATAACCATGGAAAAGGCAGGAGAGTGGTAAAGTACTGTTTTCTCTAAGTCTGAAGGCTGCCCACACTGTGCCTGTGTGCTGCAGCTTGCATCTTCGCCTTTGGGAAGCTGCCGCTCGCCGATTCTCCCGCAGGCGAAGAAGCGGCTTCTTCGCACACAGAGCATTGTGGCGAGCGCAGGGAGCTCCTGAGAGCGGTTTGTGCCGAAAGAAGCCCGGGACCGGCACTTAGCTTCGGAGAGCTGCGTATCTGCGTCTTCTGCGTGTCTTGCCGCTCTACACTCAGCAAAAAGCTTTTCCACCATATCTTGCAAGGAGAAACTCTGCCAGGAAAGAAAACATCCAAAATCTTGTTCTAAAGCTTGCACGGGGGTCTGCAAAGAGTTTGGCAAGAATGAAAGGTAGTTGTCCAAAACTCGTTCTTTTCCAATAGAATAACCATGGAAAAGGCAGGAGAGTGGTAAAGTACTGTTTTCTCTAAGTCTGAAGGCTGCCCACACTGTGCCTGTGTGCTGCAGCTTGCATCTTCGCCTTTGGGAAGCTGCCGCTCGCCGATTCTCCCGCAGGCGAAGAAGCGGCTTCTTCGCACACAGAGCATTGTGGCGAGCGCAGGGAGCTCCTGAGAGCGGTTTGTGCCGAAAGAAGCCCGGGACCGGCACTTAGCTTCGGAGAGCTGCGTATCTGCGTCTTCTGCGTGTCTTGCCGCTCTACACTCAGCCAAAAGCTTTTCCACCATATCTTGCAAGGAGAAACTCTGCCAGGAAAGAAAACATCCAAAATCTTGTTCTAAAGCTTGCACGGGGGTCTGCAAAGAGTTTGGCAAGAATGAAAGGTAGTTGTCCAAAACTCGTTCTTTTCCAATAGAATAAGCATGGAAAAGGCAGGAGAGTGGTAAAGTACTGTTTTCTCTAAGTCTGAAGGCTGCCCACACTGTGCCTGTGTGCTGCAGCTTGCATCTTCGCCTTTGGGAAGCTGCCGCTCGCCGATTCTCCCGCAGGCGAAGAAGCGGCTTCTTCGCACACAGAGCATTGTGGCGAGCGCAGGGAGCTCCTGAGAGCGGTTTGTGCCGAAAGAAGCCCGGGACCGGCACTTAGCTTCGGAGAGCTGCGTATCTGCGTCTTCTGCGTGTCTTGCCGCTCTACACTCAGCAAAAAGCTTTTCCACCATATCTTGCAAGGAGAAACTCTGCCAGGAAAGAAAACATCCAAAATCTTGTTCTAAAGCTTGCACGGGGGTCTGCAAAGAGTTTGGCAAGAATGAAAGGTAGTTGTCCAAAACTCGTTCTTTTCCAATAGAATAACCATGGAAAAGGCAGGAGAGTGGTAAAGTACTGTTTTCTCTAAGTCTGAAGGCTGCCCACACTGTGCCTGTGTGCTGCAGCTTGCATCTTCGCCTTTGGGAAGCTGCCGCTCGCCGATTCTCCCGGAGGCGAAGAAGCGGCTTCTTCGCACACAGAGCATTGTGGCGAGCGCAGGGAGCTCCTGAGAGCGGTTTGTGCCGAAAGAAGCCCGGGACCGGCACTTAGCTTCGGAGAGCTGCGTATCTGCGTCTTCTGCGTGTCTTGCCGCTCTACACTCAGCAAAAAGCTTTTCCACCATATCTTGCAAGGAGAAACTCTGCCAGGAAAGAAAACATCCAAAATCTTGTTCTAAAGCTTGCACGGGGGTCTGCAAAGAGTTTGGCAAGAATGAAAGGTAGTTGTCCAAAACTCGTTCTTTTCCAATAGAATAACCATGGAAAAGGCAGGAGAGTGGTAAAGTACTGTTTTCTCTAAGTCTGAAGGCTGCCCACACTGTGCCTGTGTGCTGCAGCTTGCATCTTCGCCTTTGGCAAGCTGCCGCTCGCCGATTCTCCCGCAGGCGAAGAAGCGGCTTCTTCGCACACAGAGCATTGTGGCGAGCGCAGGGAGCTCCTGAGAGCGGTTTGTGCCGAAAGAAGCCCGGCACCGGCACTTAGCTTCGGAGAGCTGCGTATCTGCGTCTTCTGCGTGTCTTGCCGCTCTACACTCAGCCAAAAGCTTTTCCACCATATCTTGCAAGGAGAAACTCTGCCAGGAAAGAAAACATCCAAAATCTTGTTCTAAAGCTTGCACGGGGGTCTGCAAAGAGTTTGGCAAGAATGAAAGGTAGTTGTCCAAAACTCGTTCTTTTCCAATAGAATAACCATGGAAAAGGCAGGAGAGTGGTAAAGTACTGTTTTCTCTAAGTCTGAAGGCTGCCCACACTGTGCCTGTGTGCCGCAGCTTACATCTTCGCCTTTGGGAAGCTGCCGTTCGCCGATTCTCCCGCAGGCGAAGAAGCGGCTTCTTCGCACACAGAGCATTGTGGCGAGCGCAGGGAGCTCCTGAGAGCGGTTTGTGCCGAAAGAAGCCCGGGACCGGCACTTAGCTTCGGAGAGCTGCGTATCTGCGTCTTCTGTGTGTCTTGCCGCACTACACTCAGCAAAAAGCTTTTCCACCATATCTTGCAAGGAGAAACTCTGCCAGGAAAGAAAACATCCAAAATCTTGTTCTAAAGCTTGCACGGGGGTCTGCAAAGAGTTTGGCAAGAATGAAAGGTAGTTGTCCAAAACTCGTTCTTTTCCAATAGAATAACCATGGATAAGGCAGGAGAGTGGTAAAGTACTGTTTTCTCTAAGTCTGAAGGCTGCCCACACTGTGCCTGTGTGCTGCAGCTTGCATCTTCGCCTTTGGGAAGCTGCCGCTCGCCGATTCTCCCGGAGGCGAAGAAGCGGCTTCTTCGCACACAGAGCATTGTGGCGAGCGCAGGGAGCTCCTGAGAGCGGTTTGTGCCGAAAGAAGCCCGGGACCGGCACTTAGCTTCGGAGAGCTGCGTATCTGCGTCTTCTGCGTGTCTTGCCGCTCTACACTCAGCAAAAAGCTTTTCCACCATATCTTGCAAGGAGAAACTCTGCCAGGAAAGAAAACATCCAAAATCTTGTTCTAAAGCTTGCACGGGGGTCTGCAAAGAGTTTGGCAAGAATGAAAGGTAGTTGTCCAAAACTCGTTCTTTTCCAATAGAATAACCATGGAAAAGGCAGGAGAGTGGTAAAGTACTGTTTTCTCTAAGTCTGAAGGCTGCCCACACTGTGCCTGTGTGCCGCAGCTTGCATCTTCGCCTTTGGGAAGCTGCCGCTCGCCGATTCTCCCGGAGGCGAAGAAGCGGCTTCTTCGCACACAGAGCATTGTGGCGAGCGCAGGGAGCTCCTGAGAGCGGTTTGTGCCGAAAGAAGCCCGGGACCGGCACTTAGCTTCGGAGAGCTGCGTATCTGCGTCTTCTGCGTGTCTTGCCGCTCTACACTCAGCCAAAAGCTTTTCCACCATATCTTGCAAGGAGAAACTCTGCCAGGAAAGAAAACATCCAAAATCTTGTTCTAAAGCTTGCACGGGGGTCTGCAAAGAGTTTGGCAAGAATGAAAGGTAGTTGTCCAAAACTCGTTCTTTTCCAATAGAATAACCATGGAAAAGGCAGGAGAGTGGTAAAGTACTGTTTTCTCTAAGTCTGAAGGCTGCCCACACTGTGCCTGTGTGCCGCAGCTTGCATCTTCGCCTTTGGGAAGCTGCCGCTCGCCGATTCTCCCGCAGGCGAAGAAGCGGCTTCTTCGCACACAGAGCATTGTGGCGAGCGCAGGGAGCTCCTGAGAGCGGTTTGTGCCGAAAGAAGCCCGGGACCGGCATTTAGCTTCGGAGAGCTGCGTATCTGCGTCTTCTGCGTGTCTTGCCGCTCTACACTCAGCAAAAAGCTTTTCCACCATATCTTGCAAGGAGAAACTCTGCCAGGAAAGAAAACATCCAAAATCTGGTTCTAAAGCTTGCACGGAGGTCTGCAAAGAGTTTGGCAAGAATGAAAGGTAGTTGTCCAAAACTCGTTCTTTTCCAATAGAATAACCATGGAAAAGGCAGGAGAGTGGTAAAGTACTGTTTTCTCTAAGTCTGAAGGCTGCCCACACTGTGCCTGCGTGCTGCAGCTTGCATCTTCGCCTTTGGGAAGCTGCCGCTCGCCGATTCTCCCGCAGGCGAAGAAGCGGCTTCTTCGCACACAGAGCATTGTGGCGAGCGCAGGGAGCTCCTGAGAGCGGTTTGTGCCGAAAGAAGCCCGGGACCGGCACTTAGCTTCGGAGAGCTGCGTATCTGCGTCTTCTGCGTGTCTTGCCGCTCTACACTCAGCCAAAAGCTTTTCCACCATATCTTGCAAGGAGAAACTCTGCCAGGAAAGAAAACATCCAAAATCTTGTTCTAAAGCTTGCACGGGGGTCTGCAAAGAGTTTGGCAAGAATGAAAGGTAGTTGTCCAAAACTCGTTCTTTTCCAATAGAATAACCATGGAAAAGGCAGGAGAGTGGTAAAGTACTGTTTTCTCTAAGTCTGAAGGCTGCCCACACTGTGCCTGCGTGCTGCAGCTTGCATCTTCGCCTTTGGCAAGCTGCCGCTCGCCGATTCTCCCGGAGGCGAAGAAGCGGCTTCTTCGCACACAGAGCATTGTGGCGAGCGCAGGGAGCTCCTGAGAGCGGTTTGTGCCGAAAGAAGCCCGGGACCGGCACTTAGCTTCGGAGAGCTGCGTATCTGCGTCTTCTGCGTGTCTTGCCGCTCTACACTCAGCCAAAAGCTTTTCCACCATATCTTGCAAGGAGAAACTCTGCCAGGAAAGAAAACATCCAAAATCTTGTTCTAAAGCTTGCACGGAGGTCTGCAAAGAGTTTGGCAAGAATGAAAGGTAGTTGTCCAAAACTCGTTCTTTTCCAATAGAATAACCATGGAAAAGGCAGGAGAGTGGTAAAGTACTGTTTTCTCTAAGTCTGAAGGCTGCCCACACTGTGCCTGTGTGCTGCAGCTTGCATCTTCGCCTTTGGGAAGCTGCCGCTCGCCGATTCTCCCGGAGGCGAAGAAGCGGATTCTTCGCACACAGAGCATTGTGGCGAGCGCAGGGAGCTCCTGAGAGCGGTTTGTGCCGAAAGAAGCCCGGGACCGGCACTTAGCTTCGGAGAGCTGCGTATCTGCGTCTTCTGCGTGTCTTGCCGCTCTACACTCAGCCAAAAGCTTTTCCACCATATCTTGCAAGGAGAAACTCTGCCAGGAAAGAAAACATCCAAAATCTTGTTCTAAAGCTTGCACGCGGGTCTGCAAAGAGTATGGCAAGAATGAAAGGTAGTTGTCCAAAACTCGTTCTTTTCCAATAGAATAACCATGGAAAAGGCAGGAGAGTGGTAAAGTACTGTTTTCTCTAAGTCTGAAGGCTGCCCACACTGTGCCTGTGTGCCGCAGCTTGCATCTTCGCCTTTGGGAAGCTGCCGCTCGCCGATTCTCCCGCAGGCGAAGAAGCGGCTTCTTCGCACACAGAGCATTGTGGCGAGCGCAGGGAGCTCCTGAGAGCGGTTTGTGCCGAAAGAAGCCCGGGACCGGCACTTAGCTTCGGAGAGCTGCGTATCTGCGTCTTCTGCGTGTCTTGCCGCTCTACACTCAGCCAAAAGCTTTTCCACCATATCTTGCAAGGAGAAACTCTGCCAGGAAAGAAAACATCCAAAATCTTGTTCTAAAGCTTGCACGGGGGTCTGCAAAGAGATTGGCAAGAATGAAAGGTAGTTGTCCAAAACTCGTTCTTTTCCAATAGAATAACCATGGAAAAGGCAGGAGAGTGGTAAAGTACTGTTTTCTCTAAGTCTGAAGGCTGCCCACACTGTGCCTGTGTGCTGCAGCTTGCATCTTCGCCTTTGGGAAGCTGCCGCTCGCCGATTCTCCCGGAGGCGAAGAAGCGGCTTCTTCGCACACAGAGCATTGTGGCGAGCTCAGGGAGCTCCTGAGAGCGGTTTGTGCCGAAAGAAGCCCGGGACCGGCACTTAGCTTCGGAGAGCTGCGTATCTGCGTCTTCTGCGTGTCTTGCCGCTCTACACTCAGCAAAAAGCTTTTCCACCATATCTTGCAAGGAGAAACTCTGCCAGGAAAGAAAACATCCAAAATCTTGTTCTAAAGCTTGCACGGGGGTCTGCAAAGAGTTTGGCAAGAATGAAAGGTAGTTGTCCAAAACTCGTTCTTTTCCAATAGAATAACCATGGAAAAGGCAGGAGAGTGGTAAAGTACTGTTTTCTCTAAGTCTGAAGGCTGCCCACACTGTGCCTGTGTGCCGCAGCTTACATCTTCGCCTTTGGGAAGCTGCCGCTCGCCGATTCTCCCGCAGGCGAAGAAGCGGCTTCTTCGCACACAGAGCATTGTGGCGAGCGCAGGGAGCTCCTGAGAGCGGTTTGTGCCGAAAGAAGCCCGGGACCGGCACTTAGCTTCGGAGAGCTGCGTATCTGCGTCTTCTGTGTGTCTTGCCGCACTACACTCAGCAAAAAGCTTTTCCACCATATCTTGCAAGGAGAAACTCTGCCAGGAAAGAAAACATCCAAAATCTTGTTCTAAAGCTTGCACGGGGGTCTGCAAAGAGTTTGGCAAGAATGAAAGGTAGTTGTCCAAAACTCGTTCTTTTCCAATAGAATAACCATGGATAAGGCAGGAGAGTGGTAAAGTACTGTTTTCTCTAAGTCTGAAGGCTGCCCACACTGTGCCTGTGTGCTGCAGCTTGCATCTTCGCCTTTGGGAAGCTGCCGCTCGCCGATTCTCCCGGAGGCGAAGAAGCGGCTTCTTCGCACACAGAGCATTGTGGCGAGCGCAGGGAGCTCCTGAGAGCGGTTTGTGCCGAAAGAAGCCCGGGACCGGCACTTAGCTTCGGAGAGCTGCGTATCTGCGTCTTCTGCGTGTCTTGCCGCTCTACACTCAGCAAAAAGCTTTTCCAGCATATCTTGCAAGGAGAAACTCTGCCAGGGAAGAAAACATCCAAAATCTTGTTCTAAAGCTTGCACGGGGGTCTGCAAAGAGTTTGGCAAGAATGAAAGGTAGTTGTCCAAAACTCGTTCTTTTCCAATAGAATAACCATGGAAAAGGCAGGAGAGTGGTAAAGTACTGTTTTCTCTAAGTCTGAAGGCTGCCCACACTGTGCCTGTGTGCCGCAGCTTGCATCTTCGCCTTTGGGAAGCTGCCGCTCGCCGATTCTCCCGGAGGCGAAGAAGCGGCTTCTTCGCACACAGAGCATTGTGGCGAGCGCAGGGAGCTCCTGAGAGCGGTTTGTGCCGAAAGAAGCCCGGGACCGGCACTTAGCTTCGGAGAGCTGCGTATCTGCGTCTTCTGCGTGTCTTGCCGCTCTACACTCAGCCAAAAGCTTTTCCACCATATCTTGCAAGGAGAAACTCTGCCAGGAAAGAAAACATCCAAAATCTTGTTCTAAAGCTTGCACGGGGGTCTGCAAAGAGTTTGGCAAGAATGAAAGGTAGTTGTCCAAAACTCGTTCTTTTCCAATAGAATAACCATGGAAAAGGCAGGAGAGTGGTAAAGTACTGTTTTCTCTAAGTCTGAAGGCTGCCCACACTGTGCCTGTGTGCCGCAGCTTGCATCTTCGCCTTTGGGAAGCTGCCGCTCGCCGATTCTCCCGCAGGCGAAGAAGCGGCTTCTTCGCACACAGAGCATTGTGGCGAGCGCAGGGAGCTCCTGAGAGCGGTTTGTGCCGAAAGAAGCCCGGGACCGGCATTTAGCTTCGGAGAGCTGCGTATCTGCGTCTTCTGCGTGTCTTGCCGCTCTACACTCAGCAAAAAGCTTTTCCACCATATCTTGCAAGGAGAAACTCTGCCAGGAAAGAAAACATCCAAAATCTGGTTCTAAAGCTTGCACGGAGGTCTGCAAAGAGTTTGGCAAGAATGAAAGGTAGTTGTCCAAAACTCGTTCTTTTCCAATAGAATAACCATGGAAAAGGCAGGAGAGTGGTAAAGTACTGTTTTCTCTAAGTCTGAAGGCTGCCCACACTGTGCCTGCGTGCTGCAGCTTGCATCTTCGCCTTTTGGAAGCTGCCGCTCGCCGATTCTCCCGCAGGCGAAGAAGCGGCTTCTTCGCACACAGAGCATTGTGGCGAGCGCAGGGAGCTCCTGAGAGCGGTTTGTGCCGAAAGAAGCCCGGGACCGGCACTTAGCTTCGGAGAGCTGCGTATCTGCGTCTTCTGCGTGTCTTGCCGCTCTACACTCAGCAAAAAGCTTTTCCACCATATCTTGCAAGGAGAAACTCTGCCAGGAAAGAAAACATCCAAAATCTTGTTCTAAAGCTTGCACGGGGGTCTGCAAAGAGTTTGGCAAGAATGAAAGGTAGTTGTCCAAAACTCGTTCTTTTCCAATAGAATAACCATGGAAAAGGCAGGAGAGTGGTAAAGTACTGTTTTCTCTAAGTCTGAAGGCTGCCCACACTGTGCCTGCGTGCTGCAGCTTGCATCTTCGCCTTTGGCAAGCTGCCGCTCGCCGATTCTCCCGGAGGCGAAGAAGCGGCTTCTTCGCACACAGAGCATTGTGGCGAGCGCAGGGAGCTCCTGAGAGCGGTTTGTGCCGAAAGGAGCCCGAGACCGGCACTTAGCTTCGGAGAGCTGCGTATCCGCGTCTTCTGCGTGTCTTGCCGCTCTACACTCAGCCAAAAGCTTTTCCACCATATCTTGCAAGGAGAAACTCTGCCAGGAAAGAAAACATCCAAAAACTTGTTCTAAAGCTTGCACGGGGGTCTGCAAAGAGTTTGGCAAGAATGAAAGGTAGTTGTCCAAAACTCGTTCTTTTCCAATAGAATAACCATGGAAAAGGCAGGAGAGTGGTAAAGTACTGTTTTCTCTAAGTCTGAAGGCTGCCCACACTGTGCCTGTGTGCTGCAGCTTGCATCTTCGCCTTTGGGAAGCTGCCGCTCGCCGATTCTCCCGGAGGCGAAGAAGCGGCTTCTTCGCACACAGAGCATTGTGGCGAGCGCAGGGAGCTGCTGAGAGCGGTTTGTGCCGAAAGAAGCCCGGGACCGGCACTTAGCTTCGGAGAGCTGCGTATCTGCGTCTTCTGCGTGTCTTGCCGCTCTACACTCAGCAAAAAGCTTTTCCACCATATCTTGCAAGGAGAAACTCTGCCAGGAAAGAAAACATCCAAAATCTTGTTCTAAAGCTTGCACGCGGGTCTGCAAAGAGTTTGGCAAGAATGAAAGGTAGTTGTCCAAAACTCGTTCTTTTCCAATAGAATAACCATGGAAAAGGCAGGAGAGTGGTAAAGTACTGTTTTTTCTAAGTCTGAAGGCTGCCCACCCTGTGCCTGTGTGCTGCAGCTTGCATCTTCGCCTTTGGCAAGCTGCCGCTCGCCGATTCTCCCGGAGGCGAAGAAGCGGCTTCTTCGCACACAGAGCATTGTGGCGAGCGCAGGGAGCTCCTGAGAGCGGTTTGTGCCGAAAGAAGCCCGGGACCGGCACTTAGCTTCGGAGAGCTGCGTATCTGCGTCTTCTGCGTGTCTTGCCGCTCTACACTCAGCCAAAAGCTTTTCCACCATATCTTGCAAGGAGAAACTCTGCCAGGAAAGAAAACATCCAAAATCTTGTTCTAAAGCTTGCACGGGGGTCTGCAAAGAGATTGGCAAGAATGAAAGGTAGTTGTCCAAAACTCGTTCTTTTCCAATAGAATAACCATGGAAAAGGCAGGAGAGTGGTAAAGTACTGTTTTCTCTAAGTCTGAAGGCTGCCCACACTGTGCCTGTGTGCTGCAGCTTGCATCTTCGCCTTTGGGAAGCTGCCGCTCGCCGATTCTCCCGGAGGCGAAGAAGCGGCTTCTTCGCACACAGAGCATTGTGGCGAGCTCAGGGAGCTCCTGAGAGCGGTTTGTGCCGAAAGAAGCCCGGGACCGGCACTTAGCTTCGGAGAGCTGCGTATCTGCGTCTTCTGCGTGTCTTGCCGCTCTACACTCAGCCAAAAGCTTTTCCACCATATCTTGCAAGGAGAAACTCTGCCAGGAAAGAAAACATCCAAAATCTTGTTCTAAAGCTTGCACGGGGGTCTGCAAAGAGTTTGGCAAGAATGAAAGGTAGTTGTCCAAAACTCGTTCTTTTCCAATAGAATAACCATGGAAAAGGCAGGAGAGTGGTAAAGTACTGTTTTCTCTAAGTCTGAAGGCTGCCCACACTGTGCCTGTGTGCCGCAGCTTGCATCTTCGCCTTTGGCAAGCTGCCGCTCGCCGATTCTCCCGCAGGCGAAGAAGCGGCTTCTTCGCACACAGAGCATTGTGGCGAGCGCAGGGAGCTCCTGAGAGCGGTTTGTGCCGAAAGAAGCCCGGGACCGGCACTTAGCTTCGGAGAGCTGCGTATCTGCGTCTTCTGTGTGTCTTGCCGCACTACACTCAGCAAAAAGCTTTTCCACCATATCTTGCAAGGAGAAACTCTGCCAGGAAAGAAAACATCCAAAATCTTGTTCTAAAGCTTGCACGGGGGTCTGCAAAGAGTTTGGCAAGAATGAAAGGTAGTTGTCCAAAACTCGTTCTTTTCCAATAGAATAACCATGGATAAGGCAGGAGAGTGGTAAAGTACTGTTTTCTCTAAGTCTGAAGGCTGCCCACACTGTGCCTGTGTGCTGCAGCTTGCATCTTCGCCTTTGGGAAGCTGCCGCTCGCCGATTCTCCCGGAGGCGAAGAAGCGGCTTCTTCGCACACAGAGCATTGTGGCGAGCGCAGGGAGCTCCTGAGAGCGGTTTGTGCCGAAAGAAGCCCGGGACCGGCACTTAGCTTCGGAGAGCTGCGTATCTGCGTCTTCTGCGTGTCTTGCCGCTCTACACTCAGCAAAAAGCTTTTCCACCATATCTTGCAAGGAGAAACTCTGCCAGGAAAGAAAACATCCAAAATCTTGTTCTAAAGCTTGCACGGGGGTCTGCAAAGAGTTTGGCAAGAATGAAAGGTAGTTGTCCAAAACTCGTTCTTTTCCAATAGAATAACCATGGAAAAGGCAGGAGAGTGGTAAAGTACTGTTTTCTCTAAGTCTGAAGGCTGCCCACACTGTGCCTGTGTGCCGCAGCTTGCATCTTCGCCTTTGGGAAGCTGCCGCTCGCCGATTCTCCCGGAGGCGAAGAAGCGGCTTCTTCGCACACAGAGCATTGTGGCGAGCGCAGGGAGCTCCTGAGAGCGGTTTGTGCCGAAAGAAGCCCGGGACCGGCACTTAGCTTCGGAGAGCTGCGTATCTGCGTCTTCTGCGTGTCTTGCCGCTCTACACTCAGCCAAAAGCTTTTCCACCATATCTTGCAAGGAGAAACTCTGCCAGGAAAGAAAACATCCAAAATCTTGTTCTAAAGCTTGCACGGGGGTCTGCAAAGAGTTTGGCAAGAATGAAAGGTAGTTGTCCAAAACTCGTTCTTTTCCAATAGAATAACCATGGAAAAGGCAGGAGAGTGGTAAAGTACTGTTTTCTCTAAGTCTGAAGGCTGCCCACACTGTGCCTGTGTGCCGCAGCTTGCATCTTCGCCTTTGGGAAGCTGCCGCTCGCCGATTCTCCCGCAGGCGAAGAAGCGGCTTCTTCGCACACAGAGCATTGTGGCGAGCGCAGGGAGCTCCTGAGAGCGGTTTGTGCCGAAAGAAGCCCGGGACCGGCATTTAGCTTCGGAGAGCTGCGTATCTGCGTCTTCTGCGTGTCTTGCCGCTCTACACTCAGCAAAAAGCTTTTCCACCATATCTTGCAAGGAGAAACTCTGCCAGGAAAGAAAACATCCAAAATCTGGTTCTAAAGCTTGCACGGAGGTCTGCAAAGAGTTTGGCAAGAATGAAAGGTAGTTGTCCAAAACTCGTTCTTTTCCAATAGAATAACCATGGAAAAGGCAGGAGAGTGGTAAAGTACTGTTTTCTCTAAGTCTGAAGGCTGCCCACACTGTGCCTGCGTGCTGCAGCTTGCATCTTCGCCTTTGGGAAGCTGCCGCTCGCCGATTCTCCCGCAGGCGAAGAAGCGGCTTCTTCGCACACAGAGCATTGTGGCGAGCGCAGGGAGCTCCTGAGAGCGGTTTGTGCCGAAAGAAGCCCGGGACCGGCACTTAGCTTCGGAGAGCTGCGTATCTGCGTCTTCTGCGTGTCTTGCCGCTCTACACTCAGCCAAAAGCTTTTCCACCATATCTTGCAAGGAGAAACTCTGCCAGGAAAGAAAACATCCAAAATCTTGTTCTAAAGCTTGCACGGGGGTCTGCAAAGAGTTTGGCAAGAATGAAAGGTAGTTGTCCAAAACTCGTTCTTTTCCAATAGAATAACCATGGAAAAGGCAGGAGAGTGGTAAAGTACTGTTTTCTCTAAGTCTGAAGGCTGCCCACACTGTGCCTGCGTGCTGCAGCTTGCATCTTCGCCTTTGGGAAGCTGCCGCTCGCCGATTCTCCCGGAGGCGAAGAAGCGGCTTCTTCGCACACAGAGCATTGTGGCGAGCTCAGGGAGCTCCTGAGAGCGGTTTGTGCCGAAAGAAGCCCGGGACCGGCACTTAGCTTCGGAGAGCTGCGTATCTGCGTCTTCTGCGTGTCTTGCCGCTCTACACTCAGCCAAAAGCTTTTCCACCATATCTTGCAAGGAGAAACTCTGCCAGGAAAGAAAACATCCAAAATCTTGTTCTAAAGCTTGCACGGAGGTCTGCAAAGAGTTTGGCAAGAATGAAAGGTAGTTGTCCAAAACTCGTTCTTTTCCAATAGAATAACCATGGAAAAGGCAGGAGAGTGGTAAAGTACTGTTTTCTCTAAGTCTGAAGGCTGCCCACACTGTGCCTGTGTGCTGCAGCTTGCATCTTCGCCTTTGGGAAGCTGCCGCTCGCCGATTCTCCCGGAGGCGAAGAAGCGGATTCTTCGCACACAGAGCATTGTGGCGAGCGCAGGGAGCTCCTGAGAGCGGTTTGTGCCGAAAGAAGCCCGGGACCGGCACTTAGCTTCGGAGAGCTGCGTATCTGCGTCTTCTGCGTGTCTTGCCGCTCTACACTCAGCCAAAAGCTTTTCCACCATATCTTGCAAGGAGAAACTCTGCCAGGAAAGAAAACATCCAAAATCTTGTTCTAAAGCTTGCACGCGGGTCTGCAAAGAGTATGGCAAGAATGAAAGGTAGTTGTCCAAAACTCGTTCTTTTCCAATAGAATAACCATGGAAAAGGCAGGAGAGTGGTAAAGTACTGTTTTCTCTAAGTCTGAAGGCTGCCCACACTGTGCCTGTGTGCCGCAGCTTGCATCTTCGCCTTTGGGAAGCTGCCGCTCGCCGATTCTCCCGCAGGCGAAGAAGCGGCTTCTTCGCACACAGAGCATTGTGGCGAGCGCAGGGAGCTCCTGAGAGCGGTTTGTGCCGAAAGAAGCCCGGGACCGGCACTTAGCTTCGGAGAGCTGCGTATCTGCGTCTTCTGCGTGTCTTGCCGCTCTACACTCAGCCAAAAGCTTTTCCACCATATCTTGCAAGGAGAAACTCTGCCAGGAAAGAAAACATCCAAAATCTTGTTCTAAAGCTTGCACGGGGGTCTGCAAAGAGATTGGCAAGAATGAAAGGTAGTTGTCCAAAACTCGTTCTTTTCCAATAGAATAACCATGGAAAAGGCAGGAGAGTGGTAAAGTACTGTTTTCTCTAAGTCTGAAGGCTGCCCACACTGTGCCTGTGTGCTGCAGCTTGCATCTTCGCCTTTGGGAAGCTGCCGCTCGCCGATTCTCCCGGAGGCGAAGAAGCGGCTTCTTCGCACACAGAGCATTGTGGCGAGCTCAGGGAGCTCCTGAGAGCGGTTTGTGCCGAAAGAAGCCCGGGACCGGCACTTAGCTTCGGAGAGCTGCGTATCTGCGTCTTCTGCGTGTCTTGCCGCTCTACACTCAGCCAAAAGCTTTTCCACCATATCTTGCAAGGAGAAACTCTGCCAGGAAAGAAAACATCCAAAATCTTGTTCTAAAGCTTGCACGGGGGTCTGCAAAGAGTTTGGCAAGAATGAAAGGTAGTTGTCCAAAACTCGTTCTTTTCCAATAGAATAACCATGGAAAAGGCAGGAGAGTGGTAAAGTACTGTTTTCTCTAAGTCTGAAGGCTGCCCACACTGTGCCTGTGTGCCGCAGCTTACATCTTCGCCTTTGGGAAGCTGCCGCTCGCCGATTCTCCCGCAGGCGAAGAAGCGGCTTCTTCGCACACAGAGCATTGTGGCGAGCGCAGGGAGCTCCTGAGAGCGGTTTGTGCCGAAAGAAGCCCGGGACCGGCACTTAGCTTCGGAGAGCTGCGTAGCTGCGTCTTCTGTGTGTCTTGCCGCACTACACTCAGCAAAAAGCTTTTCCACCATATCTTGCAAGGAGAAACTCTGCCAGGAAAGAAAACATCCAAAATCTTGTTCTAAAGCTTGCACGGGGGTCTGCAAAGAGTTTGGCAAGAATGAAAGGTAGTTGTCCAAAACTCGTTCTTTTCCAATAGAATAACCATGGATAAGGCAGGAGAGTGGTAAAGTACTGTTTTCTCTAAGTCTGAAGGCTGCCCACACTGTGCCTGTGTGCTGCAGCTTGCATCTTCGCCTTTGGGAAGCTGCCGCTCGCCGATTCTCCCGGAGGCGAAGAAGCGGCTTCTTCGCACACAGAGCATTGTGGCGAGCGCAGGGAGCTCCTGAGAGCGGTTTGTGCCGAAAGAAGCCCGGGACCGGCACTTAGCTTCGGAGAGCTGCGTATCTGCGTCTTCTGCGTGTCTTGCCGCTCTACACTCAGCAAAAAGCTTTTCCACCATATCTTGCAAGGAGAAACTCTGCCAGGAAAGAAAACATCCAAAATCTTGTTCTAAAGCTTGCACGGGGGTCTGCAAAGAGTTTGGCAAGAATGAAAGGTAGTTGTCCAAAACTCGTTCTTTTCCAATAGAATAACCATGGAAAAGGCAGGAGAGTGGTAAAGTACTGTTTTCTCTAAGTCTGAAGGCTGCCCACACTGTGCCTGTGTGCCGCAGCTTGCATCTTCGCCTTTGGGAAGCTGCCGCTCGCCGATTCTCCCGGAGGCGAAGAAGCGGCTTCTTCGCACACAGAGCATTGTGGCGAGCGCAGGGAGCTCCTGAGAGCGGTTTGTGCCGAAAGAAGCCCGGGACCGGCACTTAGCTTCGGAGAGCTGCGTATCTGCGTCTTCTGCGTGTCTTGCCGCTCTACACTCAGCCAAAAGCTTTTCCACCATATCTTGCAAGGAGAAACTCTGCCAGGAAAGAAAACATCCAAAATCTTGTTCTAAAGCTTGCACGGGGGTCTGCAAAGAGTTTGGCAAGAATGAAAGGTAGTTGTCCAAAACTCGTTCTTTTCCAATAGAATAACCATGGAAAAGGCAGGAGAGTGGTAAAGTACTGTTTTCTCTAAGTCTGAAGGCTGCCCACACTGTGCCTGTGTGCCGCAGCTTGCATCTTCGCCTTTGGGAAGCTGCCGCTCGCCGATTCTCCCGCAGGCGAAGAAGCGGCTTCTTCGCACACAGAGCATTGTGGCGAGCGCAGGGAGCTCCTGAGAGCGGTTTGTGCCGAAAGAAGCCCGGGACCGGCATTTAGCTTCGGAGAGCTGCGTATCTGCGTCTTCTGCGTGTCTTGCCGCTCTACACTCAGCAAAAAGCTTTTCCACCATATCTTGCAAGGAGAAACTCTGCCAGGAAAGAAAACATCCAAAATCTGGTTCTAAAGCTTGCACGGAGGTCTGCAAAGAGTTTGGCAAGAATGAAAGGTAGTTGTCCAAAACTCGTTCTTTTCCAATAGAATAACCATGGAAAAGGCAGGAGAGTGGTAAAGTACTGTTTTCTCTAAGTCTGAAGGCTGCCCACACTGTGCCTGCGTGCTGCAGCTTGCATCTTCGCCTTTTGGAAGCTGCCGCTCGCCGATTCTCCCGCAGGCGAAGAAGCGGCTTCTTCGCACACAGAGCATTGTGGCGAGCGCAGGGAGCTCCTGAGAGCGGTTTGTGCCGAAAGAAGCCCGGGACCGGCACTTAGCTTCGGAGAGCTGCGTATCTGCGTCTTCTGCGTGTCTTGCCGCTCTACACTCAGCCAAAAGCTTTTCCACCATATCTTGCAAGGAGAAACTCTGCCAGGAAAGAAAACATCCAAAATCTTGTTCTAAAGCTTGCACGGGGGTCTGCAAAGAGTTTGGCAAGAATGAAAGGTAGTTGTCCAAAACTCGTTCTTTTCCAATAGAATAACCATGGAAAAGGCAGGAGAGTGGTAAAGTACTGTTTTCTCTAAGTCTGAAGGCTGCCCACACTGTGCCTGTGTGCCGCAGCTTGCATCTTCGCCTTTGGGAAGCTGCCGCTCGCCGATTCTCCCGGAGGCGAAGAAGCGGCTTCTTCGCACACAGAGCATTGTGGCGAGCGCAGGGAGCTCCTGAGAGCGGTTTGTGCCGAAAGAAGCCCGGGACCGGCACTTAGCTTCGGAGAGCTGCGTATCTGCGTCTTCTGCGTGTCTTGCCGCTCTACACTCAGCCAAAAGCTTTTCCACCATATCTTGCAAGGAGAAACTCTGCCAGGAAAGAAAACATCCAAAATCTTGTTCTAAAGCTTGCACGGGGGTCTGCAAAGAGTTTGGCAAGAATGAAAGGTAGTTGTCCAAAACTCGTTCTTTTCCAATAGAATAACCATGGAAAAGGCAGGAGAGTGGTAAAGTACTGTTTTCTCTAAGTCTGAAGGCTGCCCACACTGTGCCTGTGTGCCGCAGCTTGCATCTTCGCCTTTGGGAAGCTGCCGCTCGCCGATTCTCCCGCAGGCGAAGAAGCGGCTTCTTCGCACACAGAGCATTGTGGCGAGCGCAGGGAGCTCCTGAGAGCGGTTTGTGCCGAAAGAAGCCCGGGACCGGCATTTAGCTTCGGAGAGCTGCGTATCTGCGTCTTCTGCGTGTCTTGCCGCTCTACACTCAGCAAAAAGCTTTTCCACCATATCTTGCAAGGAGAAACTCTGCCAGGAAAGAAAACATCCAAAATCTGGTTCTAAAGCTTGCACGGAGGTCTGCAAAGAGTTTGGCAAGAATGAAAGGTAGTTGTCCAAAACTCGTTCTTTTCCAATAGAATAACCATGGAAAAGGCAGGAGAGTGGTAAAGTACTGTTTTCTCTAAGTCTGAAGGCTGCCCACACTGTGCCTGTGTGCCGCAGCTTACATCTTCGCCTTTGGGAAGCTGCCGCTCGCCGATTCTCCCGCAGGCGAAGAAGCGGCTTCTTCGCACACAGAGCATTGTGGCGAGCGCAGGGAGCTCCTGAGAGCGGTTTGTGCCGAAAGAAGCCCGGGACCGGCACTTAGCTTCGGAGAGCTGCGTAGCTGCGTCTTCTGTGTGTCTTGCCGCACTACACTCAGCAAAAAGCTTTTCCACCATATCTTGCAAGGAGAAACTCTGCCAGGAAAGAAAACATCCAAAATCTTGTTCTAAAGCTTGCACGGGGGTCTGCAAAGAGTTTGGCAAGAATGAAAGGTAGTTGTCCAAAACTCGTTCTTTTCCAATAGAATAACCATGGATAAGGCAGGAGAGTGGTAAAGTACTGTTTTCTCTAAGTCTGAAGGCTGCCCACACTGTGCCTGTGTGCTGCAGCTTGCATCTTCGCCTTTGGGAAGCTGCCGCTCGCCGATTCTCCCGGAGGCGAAGAAGCGGCTTCTTCGCACACAGAGCATTGTGGCGAGCGCAGGGAGCTCCTGAGAGCGGTTTGTGCCGAAAGAAGCCCGGGACCGGCACTTAGCTTCGGAGAGCTGCGTATCTGCGTCTTCTGCGTGTCTTGCCGCTCTACACTCAGCAAAAAGCTTTTCCACCATATCTTGCAAGGAGAAACTCTGCCAGGAAAGAAAACATCCAAAATCTTGTTCTAAAGCTTGCACGGGGGTCTGCAAAGAGTTTGGCAAGAATGAAAGGTAGTTGTCCAAAACTCGTTCTTTTCCAATAGAATAACCATGGAAAAGGCAGGAGAGTGGTAAAGTACTGTTTTCTCTAAGTCTGAAGGCTGCCCACACTGTGCCTGTGTGCCGCAGCTTGCATCTTCGCCTTTGGGAAGCTGCCGCTTCGCCGATTCTCCCGAGGCGAAGAAGCGGCTTCTTCGCACACAGAGCATTGTGGCGAGCGCAGGGAGCTCCTGAGAGCGGTTTGTGCCGAAAGAAGCCCGGGACCGGCACTTAGCTTCGGAGAGCTGCGTATCTGCGTCTTCTGCGTGTCTTGCCGCTCTACACTCAGCCAAAAGCTTTTCCACCATATCTTGCAAGGAGAAACTCTGCCAGGAAAGAAAACATCCAAAATCTTGTTCTAAAGCTTGCACGGGGGTCTGCAAAGAGTTTGGCAAGAATGAAAGGTAGTTGTCCAAAACTCGTTCTTTTCCAATAGAATAACCATGGAAAAAGGCAGGAGAGTGGTAAAGTACTGTTTTCTCTAAGTCTGAAGGCTGCCCACACTGTGCCTGTGTGCCGCAGCTTGCATCTTCGCCTTTGGGAAGCTGCCGCTCGCCGATTCTCCCGCAGGCGAAGAAGCGGCTTCTTCGCACACAGAGCATTGTGGCGAGCGCAGGGAGCTCCTGAGAGCGGTTTGTGCCGAAAGAAGCCCGGACCGGCACTTAGCTTCGGAGAGCTGCGTATCTGCGTCTTCTGCGTGTCTTGCCGCTCTACACTCAGCAAAAAGCTTTTCCACCATATCTTGCAAGGAGAAACTCTGCCAGGAAAGAAAACATCCAAAATCTTGTTCTAAAGCTTGCACGGAGGTCTGCAAAGAGTTTGGCAAGAATGAAAGGTAGTTGTCCAAAACTCGTTCTTTTCCAATAGAATAACCATGGAAAAGGCAGGAGAGTGGTAAAGTACTGTTTTCTCTAAGTCTGAAGGCTGCCCACACTGTGCCTGCGTGCTGCAGCTTGCATCTTCGCCTTTTGGAAGCTGCCGCTCGCCGATTCTCCCGCAGGCGAAGAAGCGGCTTCTTCGCACACAGAGCATTGTGGCGAGCGCAGGGAGCTCCTGAGAGCGGTTTGTGCCGAAAGAAGCCCGGGACCGGCACTTAGCTTCGGAGAGCTGCGTATCTGCGTCTTCTGCGTGTCTTGCCGCTCTACACTCAGCCAAAAGCTTTTCCACCATATCTTGCAAGGAGAAACTCTGCCAGGAAAGAAAACATCCAAAATCTTGTTCTAAAGCTTGCACGGGGGTCTGCAAAGAGTTTGGCAAGAATGAAAGGTAGTTGTCCAAAACTCGTTCTTTTCCAATAGAATAACCATGGAAAAGGCAGGAGAGTGGTAAAGTACTGTTTTCTCTAAGTCTGAAGGCTGCCCACACTGTGCCTGCGTGCTGCAGCTTGCATCTTCGCCTTTGGCAAGCTGCCGCTCGCCGATTCTCCCGGAGGCGAAGAAGCGGCTTCTTCGCACACAGAGCATTGTGGCGAGCGCAGGGAGCTCCTGAGAGCGGTTTGTGCCGAAAGGAGCCCGAGACCGGCACTTAGCTTCGGAGAGCTGCGTATCCGCGTCTTCTGCGTGTCTTGCCGCTCTACACTCAGCCAAAAGCTTTTCCACCATATCTTGCAAGGAGAAACTCTGCCAGGAAAGAAAACATCCAAAATCTTGTTCTAAAGCTTGCACGGGGGTCTGCAAAGAGTTTGGCAAGAATGAAAGGTAGTTGTCCAAAACTCGTTCTTTTCCAATAGAATAACCATGGAAAAGGCAGGAGAGTGGTAAAGTACTGTTTTCTCTAAGTCTGAAGGCTGCCCACACTGTGCCTGTGTGCTGCAGCTTGCATCTTCGCCTTTGGGAAGCTGCCGCTCGCCGATTCTCCCGGAGGCGAAGAAGCGGCTTCTTCGCACACAGAGCATTGTGGCGAGCGCAGGGAGCTGCTGAGAGCGGTTTGTGCCGAAAGAAGCCCGGGACCGGCACTTAGCTTCGGAGAGCTGCGTATCTGCGTCTTCTGCGTGTCTTGCCGCTCTACACTCAGCAAAAAGCTTTTCCACCATATCTTGCAAGGAGAAACTCTGCCAGGAAAGAAAACATCCAAAATCTTGTTCTAAAGCTTGCACGCGGGGTCTGCAAAGAGTTTGGCAAGAATGAAAGGTAGTTGTCCAAAACTCGTTCTTTTCCAATAGAATAACCATGGAAAAGGCAGGAGAGTGGTAAAGTACTGTTTTTCTCAAGTCTGAAGGCTGCCCACCCTGTGCCTTGTGCTGCAGCTTGCATCTTCGCCTTTGGCAAGCTGCCGCTCGCCGATTCTCCCGGAGGCGAAGAAGCGGCTTCTTCGCACACAGAGCATTGTGGCGAGCGCAGGGAGCTCCTGAGAGCGGTTTGTGCCGAAAGAAGCCCGGGACCGGCACTTAGCTTCGGAGAGCTGCGTATCTGCGTCTTCTGCGTGTCTTGCCGCTCTACACTCAGCCAAAAGCTTTTCCACCGTATCTTGCAAGGAGAAACTCTGCCAGGAAAGAAAACATCCAAAATCTTGTTCTAAAGCTTGCACGGGGGTCTGCAAAGAGTTTGGCAAGAATGAAAGGTAGTTGTCCAAACTCGTTCTTTTCCAATAGAATAACCATGGAAAAGGCAGGAGAGTGGTAAAGTACTGTTTTCTCTAAGTCTGAAGGCTGCCCACACTGTGCCTGTGTGCTGCAGCTTGCATCTTCGCCTTTGGGAAGCTGCCGCTCGCCGATTCTCCCGGAGGCGAAGAAGCGCTTCTTCGCACACAGAGCATTGTGGCGAGCGCAGGGAGCTCCTGAGAGCGGTTTGTGCCGAAAGAAGCCCGGGACCGGCACTTAGCTTCGGAGAGCTGCGTATCTGCGTCTTCTGCGTGTCTTGCCGCTCTACACTCAGCCAAAAGCTTTTCCACCATATCTTGCAAGGAGAAACTCTGCCAGGAAAGAAAACATCCAAAATCTTGTTCTAAAGCTTGCACGGGGGTCTGCAAAGAGTTTGGCAAGAATGAAAGGTAGTTGTCCAAAACTCGTTCTTTTCCAATAGAATAACCATGGAAAAGGCAGGAGAGTGGTAAAGTACTGTTTTCTCTAAGTCTGAAGGCTGCCCACACTGTGCCTGTGTGCTGCAGCTTGCATCTTCGCCTTTGGGCATGCTGCCGCTCGCCGATTCTCCCGCAGGCGAAGAAGCGGCTTCTTCGCACACAGAGCATTGTGGCGAGCGCAGGGAGCTCCTGAGAGCGGTTTGTGCCGAAAGAAGCCCGGGACCGGCACTTAGCTTCGGAGAGCTGCGTATCTGCGTCTTCTGCGTGTCTTGCCGCTCTACACTCAGCAAAAAGCTTTTCCACCATATCTTGCAAGGAGAAACTCTGCCAGGAAAGAAAACATCCAAAATCTTGTTCTAAAGCTTGCACGGGGGTCTGCAAAGAGTTTGGCAAGAATGAAAGGTAGTTGTCCAAAACTCGTTCTTTTCCAATAGAATAACCATGGAAAAGGCAGGAGAGTGGTAAAGTACTGTTTTCTCTAAGTCTGAATGCTGCCCACACTGTGCCTGTGTGCTGCAGCTTGCATCTTCGCCTTTGGGAAGCTGCCGCTCGCCGATTCTCCCCGGCAGGCGAAGAAGCGGCTTCTTCGCACACAGAGCATTGTGGCGAGCGCAGGGAGCTCCTGAGAGCGGTTTGTGCCGAAAGAAGCCCGGGACCGGCACTTAGCTTCGGAGAGCTGCGTATCCGCGTCTTCTGCGTGTCTTGCCGCTCTACACTCAGCAAAAAGCTTTTCCACCATATCTTGCAAGGAGAAACTCTGCCAGGAAAGAAAACATCCAAAATCTTGTTCTAAAGCTTGCACGGGGGTCTGCAAAGAGTTTGGCAAGAATGAAAGGTAGTTGTCCAAAACTCGTTCTTTTCCAATAGAATAACCATGGAAAAGGCAGGAGAGTGGTAAAGTACTGTTTTCTCTAAGTCTGAAGGCTGCCCACACTGTGCCTGTGTGCTGCAGCTTGCATCTTCGCCTTTGGGAAGCTGCCGCTCGCCGATTCTCCCGCAGGCGAAGAAGCGGCTTCTTCGCACACAGAGCATTGTGGCGAGCGCAGGGAGCTCCTGAGAGCGGTTTGTGCCGAAAGAAGCCCGGGACCGGCACTTAGCTTCGGAGAGCTGCGTATCTGCGTCTTCTGCGTGTCTTGCCGCTCTACACTCAGCCAAAAGCTTTTCCACCATATCTTGCAAGGAGAAACTCTGCCAGGAAAGAAAACATCCAAAATCTTGTTCTAAAGCTTGCACGGGGGTCTGCAAAGAGTTTGGCAAGAATGAAAGGTAGTTGTCCAAAACTCCTTCTTTTCCAATAGAATAACCATGGAAAGGCAGGAGAGTGGTAAAGTACTGTTTTATCTAAGTCTGAATGCTGCCCACACTGTGCCTGTGTGCTGCAGCTTGCATCTTTGCCTTTGGGAAGCTGCCGCTCGCCGATTCTCCCGCAGGCGAAGAAGCGGCTTCTTCGCACACAGAGCATTGTGGCGAGCGCAGGGAGCTCCTGAGAGCGGTTTGTGCCGAAAGAAGCCCGGGACCGGCACTTAGCTTCGGAGAGCTGCGTATCTGCGTCTTCTGCGTGTCTTGCCGCTCTACACTCAGCCAAAAGCTTTTCCACCATATCTTGCAAGGAGAAACTCTGCCAGGAAAGAAAACATCCAAAATCTTGTTCTAAAGCTTGCACGGGGGTCTGCAAAGAGTTTGGCAAGAATGAAAGGTAGTTGTCCAAACTCGTTCTTTTCCAATAGAATAACCATGGAAAAGGCAGGAGAGTGGTAAAGTACTGTTTTCTCTAAGTCTGAAGGCTGCCCACACTGTGCCTGCGTGCTGCAGCTTGCATCTTCGCCTTTGGGAAGCTGCCGCTCGCCGATTCTCCCGCAGGCGAAGAAGCGGCTTCTTCGCACACAGAGCATTGTGGCGAGCGCAGGGAGCTCCTGAGAGCGGTTTGTGCCGAAAGAAGCCCGGGACCGGCACTTAGCTTCGGAGAGCTGCGTATCTGCGTCTTCTGCGTGTCTTGCCGCTCTACACTCAGCCAAAAGCTTTTCCACCATATCTTGCAAGGAGAAACTCTGCCAGGAAAGAAAACATCCAAAATCTTGTTCTAAAGCTTGCACGGGGGTCTGCAAAAGAGTTTGGCAAGAATGAAAGGTAGTTGTCCAAAACTCGTTCTTTTCCAATAGAATAACCATGGAAAAGGCAGGAGAGTGGTAAAGTACTGTTTTCTCTAAGTCTGAAGGCTGCCCACACTGTGCCTGCGTGCTGCAGCTTGCATCTTCGCCTTTGGCAAGCTGCCGCTCGCCGATTCTCCGCAGGCGAAGAAGCGGCTTCTTCGCACACAGAGCATTGTGGCGAGCGCAGGGAGCTCCTGAGAGCGGTTTGTGCCGAAAGGAGCCCGGGACCGGCACTTAGCTTCGGAGAGCTGCGTATCCGCGTCTTCTGCGTGTCTTGCCGCTCTACACTCAGCCAAAAAGCTTTTTCCACCATATCTTGCAAGGAGAAACTCTGCCAGGAAAGAAAACATCCAAAATCTTGTTCTAAAGCTTGCACGCGGGTCTGCAAAGAGTTTGGCAAGAATGAAAGGTAGTTGTCCAAAACTCGTTCTTTTCCAATAGAATAACCATGGAAAAGGCAGGAGAGTGGTAAAGTACTGTTTTCTCTAAGTCTGAAGGCTGCCCACACTGTGCCTGTGCGCTGCAGCTTGCATCTTCGCCTTTGGGAAGCTGCCGCTCGCCGATTCTCCCGCAGGCGAAGAAGCGGCTTCTTCGCACACAGAGCATTGTGGCGAGCGCAGGGAGCTCCTGAGAGCGGTTTGTGCCGAAAGAAGCCCGGGACCGGCACTTAGCTTCGGAGAGCTGCGTATCTGCGTCTTCTGCGTGTCTTGCCCTCATATCTTGCAAGGAGAAACTCTGCCAGGAAAGAAAACATCCAAATCTTGTTCTAAAGCTTGCACGGGGGTCTGCAAAGAGTTTGGCAAGAATGAAAGGTAGTTGTCCAAAACTCTTTCTTTTCCAATAGAATAACCATGGAAAAGGCAGGAGAGTGGTAAAGTACTGTTTTTCTAAGTCTGAAGGCTGCCCACACTGTGCCTGCGTGCTGCAGCTTGCATCTTCGCCTTTGGAAGCTGCCGCTCGCCGATTCTCCCGGAGGCGAAGAAGCGGCTTCTTCGCACACAGAGCATTGTGGCGAGCGCAGGGAGCTCCTGAGAGCGGTTTGTGCCGAAAGAAGCCCGGGACCGGCACTTAGCTTCGGAGAGCTGCGTAGCTGCGTCTTCTGCGTGTCTTGCCGCTCTACACTCAGCCAAAAGCTTTTCCACATATCTTGCAAGGAGAAACTCTGCCAGGAAAGAAAACATCCAAAATCTTGTTCTAAAGCTTGCACGGGGGTCTGCAAAGAGTTTGGCAAGAATGAAAGGTAGTTGTCCAAAACTCGTTCTTTTCCAATAGAATAACCATGGAAAAGGCAGGAGAGTGGTAAAGTACTGTTTTCTCTAAGTCTGAAGGCTGCCCACACTGTGCTGCGTGCTGCAGCTTGCATCTTCGCCTTTGGCAAGCTGCCGCTCGCCGATTCTCCCGCAGGCGAAGAAGCGGCTTCTTCGCACACAGAGCATTGTGGCGAGCGCAGGGAGCTCCTGAGAGCGGTTTGTGCCGAAAGGAGCCCGAGACCGGCACTTAGCTTCGGAGAGCTGCGTATCCGCGTCTTCTGCGTGTCTTGCCGCTCTACACTCAGCAAAAAGCTTTTCCACCATATCTTGCAAGGAGAAACTCTGCCAGGAAAGAAAACATCCAAAAACTTGTTCTAAAGCTTGCACGGGGGTCTGCAAAGAGTTTGGCAAGAATGAAAGGTAGTTGTCCAAAACTCGTTCTTTTCCAATAGAATAACCATGGAAAAGGCAGGAGAGTGGTAAAGTACTGTTTTCTCTAAGTCTGAAGGCTGCCCACACTGTGCCTGTGCGCTGCAGCTTGCATCTTCGCCTTTGGAAGTGCCGCTCGCCGATTCTCCCGCAGGCGAAGAAGCGGCTTCTTCGCACACAGAGCATTGTGGCGAGCGCAGGGAGCTCCTGAGAGCGGTTTGTGCCGAAAGAAGCCCGGGACCGGCACTTAGC